>NC_053392.1:494392191-494695221 GCF_905171765.1 Bufo bufo | reverse complement strand
GTTTTTTGAACCTGCTGGAAATGCAGGACACAAACTCCCTTCACATTTAGTGTAAAAAAATCTGCACTCAGTTCCAGTGATACTACAGATTCACCAATCCATCTTTCCATGGCGTTCATCACTATAATATAATAGGCGACCTTTGCATCCAAATATGAATTAATATGAATATTTATAGAAGAGAATTTTTGTAATTTGCTGCCAAATTTTTCTTGTCCAGTGTTCTGCTTCTACTATAGTTTGGGAAGATTGTAGACTAAGTTTGGAAAGATTGTAGACTAAGTGCTGGATCCCTGAATGGCAGTTTACAGTGTGGCTATACATTTTTCCTGTAGATTTTCCCTGCTCAGACTTAGGGCTCATGCACACGACCATTGGTGTTTTGTGGTCCGCAAATTGTGGATCAGCAAAACACGAATATCGTCTGTGTTCCTTCCGCGTAAAGAAAAGGCGGGTCCCTAATAGAACAGTCCTATCCTTGTCCGTAATGCGAACAATAATGAGACATGTTCTATTTTTTTTTTGCGGTACGGCCATTCGGTCATACAGACACGGAATTAACACAGAGTCATTTCCATTTTTTTGCGCCCCCATTGAAGTAAATGGTTCCACATATGGGCCGACCTATAGTATGCAAGCACGACCACCGCTGATGGATTGTAGGGTGGTCGTAACCATGAAAAAAAAGAAGTGTATAATGTGATGGCAAAATGAATCAAGCCAGCAAAGGAGGCAATATGGATAATAACAATACATTAGTAAGTGCCTTGCATTAACTTTTTCTACATGATAGATGGTACTTGCTGAAGCCACACAACCCCTTTAAGACCTCATTCACACAAACTTTTTTTTTTCTTTGCTCTTTTTAGGGGCCATAACATTTTTTTTTTTTTGTTGACTGAGCTGTGGGAGGGCTTGTTTGTTGCAGGACAAGCTGTAGTTTCTCTGTACCATTTTGGAGTACAAATGACTTTTTGATTGCTTTTTATACCATTTTAATGAGGTGTGCAAAAATTGCACTTCTGTCATTGTTTTCTTTTTTTTTATGACGTTCCTCATGCGGTATATATGATATGGTCATTTTATTCTGTGGTTGATACAGTTATGGTGATACCAAACTTACCGTATATAGTTATTTTTTATGTTTTACTACTTTTTCAGCATAAAAACACTTTTTTATTTTTTTCAACATTGTAACAGTGTAAAGGCTTTTTTTGTGGGACAGGCTGTAGTTTTTATTGGTATAATTTCGGAGTACATATGTCTTTTTTTTATCACTTTTTGTACCATTCTTTGGGAGGTGAGGTGGACAAAAATTGCATTATGTGTGCTGTATTTTAATTTTTCATCAATTATAATTGAGTGGATATGGGACAAAGAAATGTATTTTTAAATTTGTAGTATGACATTTTTATTTTAAAAAAAATTTAACTTTTTTTTACCAAGTTCCACTTGGTTCTTCAAAATCCAGTTGGCTGATGGCTGTACTGTACACAGCAATGATCATCTATTGCAGTGAACAGTACTGTCAGTATTACAATGACACTAACACTAACATGGTTTGTCAGGCTTGGGGCTCATGCACACGAACATATTTTCTTTTTGTGTCCGTTCCATTTTTTTTGCAAAAAAAAAAATGGAAGTTACTTTGTGTGCATTCCGTTTCCATATGTCTGTATTTCCGTTCCGCAAAAAAATAGAACATGTCCTATTATTGTCCGCATTACGGACAAGGATAGGGCTGTTCTATTAGAGGCCACCTGTTCCGTTCCGCAAAATACGGAATGCACACGGACGTCATCCGTATTTTTTTCGGATCTGTTTTTTGCGGACCCCAAAATACATACGGTCGTGTGCATGAGCCCTCAGGTATATGGCAAGCCTGGATACCTTTGTAAAGCATCCAGCTGCCATGGTAACCATCGGGCTGCTGCCATCGCAGAGCAGCGGCTTGATGGGGGAGAGAGGGAGCTCCCTCCTTCTGTTAACCCCTTACATCAGCAGTCTTTACCGACCGTGGCATGTAAGGGGTTAAACAGCAGGGATTGGTGCAGTGGCGTTTGCTAGGGCTGGTGTCACCCGGTGTGGTAGAAAATGGTGTCACCCCCCCTGGGACGAGTCACGTAGGGGACGTCCATCAAGCTCCGCCCTGCCGCCGCCGCGCCGCTGACATCCCTTCACTTCCTTCACTGAGCCTGCCGACCGACCCAAGCGATAACTTGGGGGAAGGGGAGGGTTTGGATAGTAAACAAACCGCTGACGTGGGGGATGGGGGGCTAAGCAGACAGATTGCCAACAAGGGGGGGAAGGGGATTTTTTTTGGGGGGTTGGGAGTGCTAGCAGGCAGATCGACAACGGGGGGGGGGGGGGGCGGATAAAAAATTTTGAGAACAGGTTCCCTACTCAACGGTGGACACGGGGCGTCATGACACGTACACCATATATATCCAACACACATACCCATAAATACACCATATACATGGTACACATACAGTACAGATCAAAAGTTTGGACACACCTTCTCATTCAAAGAGTTTTCTTTATTTTCATGACTATGAAGGCATCAAAACTATGAATTAACACATGTGGAATTATATACATAACAAACAAGTGTGAAACAACTGAAAATATGTCATATTTTAGGTTCTTCAAAGTAGCCACCTTTTGCTTTCATTACTGCTTTGCACACTCTTGGCATTCTCTTGATGAGCTTCAAGAGGTAGTCCCCTGAAATGGTCTTCCAACAGTCTTGAAGGAGTTCCCAGAGATGCTTAGCACTTGTTGGCCTTTTTGCCTTCACTCTGCGGTCCAGCTCACCCCAAACCATCTCGATTGGGTTCAGGTCCGGTGACTGTGGAGGCCAGGTCATCTGGCGCAGCACCCCATCACTCTCCTTCATGGTCTAATAGCCCTTACTTTCAAAGTTTTCCCAATTTTTCGGCTGACTGACTGACCTTCATTTCTTAAAGTAATGATGGCCACTCGTTTTTCTTTACTTAGCTGCTTTTTTCTTGCCATAATACAAATTCTAACAGTCTATTCAGTAGGACCATCAGCTGTGTATCCACCTGACTTCTCCTCAACGCAACTGATGGTCCCAACCCCATTTATAAGGCAAGAAATCCCACTTATTAAACCTGACAGGGCACACCTGTGAAGTGAAAACCATTTCAGGGGACTACCTCTTGAAGCTCATCTAGAGAATGCCAAGAGTGTACAAAGCAGTAATCAAAGCAAAAGGTGGCTACTTTGAAGAACCTAGAATATGACATATTTTCAGTTGTTTCACACTTGTTTGTTATGTATATAATTCCACATGTGTTAATTCATAGTTTTGATGCCTTCAGTGTGAATCTACAATTTTCATAGTCATGAAAATAAAGAAAACTCTTTGAATGAGAAGGTGTGTCCAAACTTTTGGTCTGTACTGTACATAAATACACCATATACATGGTACACATACATAAATACACTATACAATACAGCAGCACGTACCTCTCACATCCAGGGCCTCCAGGTGACGTCTCCTCCGATGTAGATCTTCTCTGTCACCATCTTCTCCATTTGGTCCAGACACTTCTTTCAGCCGCGTCTCGTCTCTGCAGAGTGTGACACACGGACATCTTAGTGTCCTCACTTTTCTATCATCATGCCCCAACCTGGAGCCCCCACAGTGTTATCCTGCAGCTCGCTGTGCTCCCCAATACCCCCAAATACTATCCTGAAGAAATAATAGTGCCCCCATAGTAATAGTGCTCTCCTCATAGTCCCACCAATAGTAATTCCCTTCTAGAGTGCCATAATTAGTAATACTGCCCCCTACACTGCCCCACATTAAATAATATGCCCCCCCACACTACCCCACATTAAGTAATATGCCCCCCCACACTGCCCCACATTAAAGGGGTTCTGCACTTTGTTTTAACTGATGATCTATCCTCTGGATAGATCATCAGCATCTGATCAGCGGGGATCCGACACGCGGGATCCCCACCAATCAGCTGTTTGAAAAGGCAGCGGCACTATAGCAGCGCCGCGGCATTCTCACTGTTTACCGCTGGCCCAGTGATGTCACGACTAGTATCAACTAGCATGGGCGGGGCTAAGCTCTGTTTACTTGAATGGAGCTTAGACGCGCCCAGGCCAGATGATATTAGTCGTGACTTCACTGGGCCAGCGGCGCTGCCCTCCATTATGTAGTTTGCGACATTTCCAGGAAATGCACTTTAATGCTCCATGAGTCATGGAGCATTAAAGTGCATTTCCACCTTCTGTTCAAGCTTTACCCTGGCTGGACCTGGAGGCGCCAACCCCCCGCCCCCCCTAAATATAATTAATACTATAATGGGGTATTAAATTAAATCTAAATCTAAAGTCAATATGCGCTCTCTGCGCTACCTACCACACCTCCTCCTCCCTCAGGCGCGGCAGTGGCAGGTCTGGCTGGCTGTGTGAGTGAGTCACTGCTGTCACGTGACTCACTATCCAATCCATTAGCTCCAGACTCGAGTCCTGGGCCTGCTGGCTGCTCCTGCAGTGCAGCCGCCGTGGCGCTACTCACCAGGTAGTCACACCCCCTTCTCCGCGTGACGGCCGGACCGACGTGCTTGCTAATGAATAAGGAGAACTCCGTCGGCCGGCGGGTGACACCCCATCAGACTGGTGTCACCCGGTGCGGCCCGCATCCCCCTCGCAACGCCACTGGATTGGTGCCAGCACTGATCTCGGCTGTGCAGCAGTGTCAGCTGTATGTTACAGCTAAAACTCGCTGCTGATGGCGGCAGCTCCGTTCATGAGCCACTGCCATCTCAGTGCAGTAAGGCTGGTGTGTGTGGGGGGGATCAGCCTGGCACATTACAAGGGGGGGTTCAGGGGCACAAAGGGAGCCATAACTGATTTCAGTCTCTGATCTCCAGTTACTTATCCCATAAACTGTGGATAGGCCACTTTACTTTTCTTGACTTTCTTGTCATCGGTCCTAGCAATTCCCCAATTTGTTCTATGTTGTTGGATAAATTAGCTTCTGTGATGGATACCACGCCTCGTGCCCGCTTGACGTCACCTACATCGAGCTCACGAGACGCAGTATGGTCACTTGTTACCAAAACGTGACGTTACGCCCTCCAGAGGAGCAGGTAAGGTCAGCTTGGTACAGCTTACACAGACACCTCCTGTCCACACAGGCACAGAGAGGCAACAAGCTGAGAGAGCCTTTTCACTGCCGCAGTGAAAACAGCACTGTCTTAGCCCGGGTAATCTGCCACCAGCTTCTCGTTTGATATAAGCCCGGTCTGCTAATGGGATTATGTAGGGTGAGAAACCAACCCGCGGTAGCTTATAACTAGGCCGAAACATGGACGTGGGGATTCGTGATCAAGATACAAGACAGCACAAGATTAAATTATATATTTAATTGCCTTAAGGGCACACTAGATATAACACTATACACACAGAATATATACAGTGGTCTGAGGTTACAAATACAGGTAATATGGTACACAAAGAATTACACAGAGTACAAGTCAGTTATCGGGTAGATAAATGTTCCTTTGGGTTAGGATGGTGTAATAGTCCTTGGCTGCGGTCACGTGGGGGGCAGCGATGTCAGCTGTTTCCAGGTCTCTCCAAACACATGGCACGATGTGACCCCCTTTCAGTAAAAGACCCGTCCGCTTGCTGGCACAAGCCTTTTAACCTGTAGCCGGGCCCTCCCCTCCCGGCCTCTGGGAGTGGTCCCCCCCTCCCTGCTGTTCCTGGCAGCTCAATGACCCACAAAACACTTTAGGGTTCATAGCTCCATACCAGAACATCATAGGGGGATGGTTCTGGGACCAACGGATTCGACTGGGTTCCGGCTACAACTAGAGTCCAAATATGGTACGTTAAGTTGGTTTCTGTGGGGAGATATGTATATCTCCCTTCCCTGGCATCCCACAACCAAACTTAGACCATGGGCATGTTCATCGTGGCCACCGGGACACAAATATGTATCCAGTTTGCACCTGTGATGGCTGGGTGATTCATAATTCTTTATAAATCACTGGTTCCATTCTGTCTGCTAGATTTGATTGAACTGGGGAATGGCTTAGACCCCCTGCAGGGAGGTTTTCCTGGAGGATCCATGCCGTCTGAATGGAGGTGTGAAATGTAACCAAATGTGGCCTACTAGGAGTTTTCTGCTATCTGGCTGCGGCTTTGAAGCAGGGCCCTCCTGTGGAGTTCACTACCTCTGCTATCTTTCAGCAAATGGTGGGTGTGAGGACATGGCTGTCAGTAAATATTAATCCATATTCCTTACACTTCCCCCTTTTAGAGGGCTCTAGGGGAAGCACATTCCTGTGTTTCCCAGTGCGCGTACCCACCTCCCATTCGTTCCTGACCCATGGAGTCACCTGGACTGAGCCTGACACTGAGGCCACAATTACTGGCATCAGTCGGTACTATAAACAGCCCCGTGAAGTCGACTGCTTGTAGTACCGGGAAGCTGGAAAGGGCGTCCTTCATACCATAACTCTGTGTGCTTTTATTGTGTATAAAAAACAATTTGATACATATGCAAATTAACCTGAGATGAGTCAGAGCTTGAAAATATGACTCTTCTCTGGTCACACAAGTAAGATATGACTCTTTTATGTTAATTTGCATATGTATCAAATCGGTTTTTTTTTACACAATAAAAGCACACAGAGTTATGGGGACTGGATATTGCGGATGTGCTAGTGGCCATCTAGCAACCCATGTCCTCAGCTCTATACCCAAAATCCCGGTGACAGGTTCCCTTTAAGCAGCTTGACCATCCATGCCCAATGGCATCTCGGTGGACGCCGTCCTTCCGGGCGTTTTGGTGAACAGTTCCCCGGGCGTGGTCCAGGGTGACCAGGTACATCTTGGCATTGAGCTGCTGGTGTGCGAGGTACGGCCCGAAGCTTGTCCTGAGGTACGGGAACCAGCATTCACGCTTGCTGACCCGCCTGGTGGGTCCTCTCACAAGCCATCTGGTCGTACCCCCGCTTATGGACAGTCTGGGCCTGCCCCACACTGTCGTGCACCAACCGCGACAAGGCCTGCGGCTTTTCCTGGAAGCGCACGACACACTCGATGTCCGATACCCCAGGGGTGGCTACCTCTCCTGTCCAGGCCTCTGTCTTAGCGGCCCCCGGGTATCTGGCCATTGGAATCTCGTGCACAATCCACTAAAACTCTGCCCTGAACGGATAGGGTACCACGAATTGTCGGTCCCTAGGCCACGCCTCCGGTGAGCCCTGCTGGACCGTTTCTCAGCACAACCGTCCTTGGTCCCAGACCACCCTCTGGAGGTCTGAGTCCAAGGGAGGCCGTGCCACTTGCTCCGTGAGAGCTTTCAAGTTGGCGCTACCCGCTAACACCACCTGAAACCCCTGGTGGGACGTGGTCAGAATAGATGAGACTGCCACCACCCCTGTCAGTTCTACTAACTGCCGGTCCCTAGGCCACTCCTCCAGTGAGCCCTGCTGGACTGTGATCCTGTACAGCTGTCCTTGGTCGCAGACCACCCGCTCGAGGTCTGAGTCCGAGGGAGGCTGTGCCGCTTGCTCCTTGAGAGCGTTCAGGCTAGCGTCAGCCACTAACGCCACCTGAAACCCCTGACCGTACGTGGCCAGAATAGCCAAAACTGCCAAGTCCTCTGGCAGGTCCTCGGGACCTGTCTCCTGGCCTCCACCTGACTCGGCAGCCACTTGGTCGGAAGGGGGAAAGCCATCAGACCTCTGAAGTGCCTCTAGGGCCCCAACACTCCCACTGTGCGTGACAGCAGCTATGGTCGCTGCCACCACTGGTAGTGCTTGCTTCCCCTTTGTTTCCGACCAAGTCGCCAGTCCAGACGGATAGCAGGTCCAGGGGTAGCAGGTCCAGGACTAACCTGGCCCTCTGACATCCCGGTTGTGGAGGGATCCTGCACTGAGGCTTTATCTGGGAGCCCTACTTCTCCTGGGTCAGCCCTGACCTCATTTGCATCCTCCTCCCCCGCAGCTGTCTGCCTTCTGCTTGTCCCCTCAGTAGCCACACCTGAGTACAACAGGTCCCAGCATGCTTGCTGGCCACACCCTGGGGCCTCAGCACAGCTAGCGTGAATGACCCCCTCCCCCTTGAGGGCAGAGGCACACATTACATCTCCCACCCCCACATCCCCATCAACAGGCATGTTATGAACAATAACAGTATCAACAGGGGTGGACATGAGAACACATTCTGGGGGATCAGACCTCGGGGTGCCAGGGGCCACGTACTTAGACACAAGCCGCCCCAGGTCCGTCCCCAGCAAAACACTGGCAGGGATATTTGAGGATACCCCCACCTCCCTTACTCCTCGACTGTCGCCCCAGTCCAAATTGACCTTGGAAACGGGCAGTACCGGTTCTACTCCTCCGATCCCAGAGACAGTAAGGGATCTCCCGGGCAATAAATTATGGGATGCCACCAGTTAAGGCCGTATCAGAGTCTTCTCAGCGCCGGTGTCTCTAAGTCCCATGGCCACGGCCTGGCCAACGGTGAGCGGTTGCAAATTGTCAAGGGACCTCCTACCACCCCCACCCACACACAACACAGTGGACGGTTTCCAGGTCGGCGACTGGGACGGGTCCCTCAGGCGCTGGGGACACATGGCATTGAAGTGTCCTGGCTGCTTACACAGGTGGCAAAGTCGGGGTTCCCCAACTGACGTGGAAAGTGTAGCAGGGGCTAGTGCCCACCTGGGCCTAGGGGCAAGGGTAGCAGGTGCAGCGTGCGTCTTACCCCCTCTCCAGCCGACAGGGTTCCGGGCCTCTGAAGTCCTGTTGTTGGTGTATTCATCGGCCAGGGCTGCTGTTGCGGAGGCCCCCTTTGGCTTCCGGTCGCGGAGGTACTGCTGTAGGTCCTCCGGGCAATTCCACAAGAACTGCTCTGTGGCGATGAGCTCCTTCATCTGCTGGACGGTGGTGAGCTGCAATCCTGTGGTCCATTGGTCGACCGCTCTCAGCAGGGCCCGCATGTGATCGGCCCAGCTCTGAGTAGAACCCCTCTGCAAACTACTGAGTTTTTTTCCGATATGTCTCAGGGGTCAGGTTGTACTGCCTTACCAGTGCCTGCTTGATGTCCTCATAGGTCAGGATGGTCTCGCTGGGCAGGTATCTGAAGATTTCAAGGCTTTTCCCCTGAGACGTGGCGTGAGGATTCTGACCCACTGGTCCTCCGGCAGCTGGTACTGATGGAAGGCCGTCTCAAATGCCAACAAGAAAGTGTCCAAGTCCCCATCCTTGTCCAGCAGGGGAAAGTCCTCCGCCCGCAGTTTGGGGATCCGGATCGCTGGAGACTCACATCGGGCTGAGGAGGGCTGCTGGAGTTGGAGCTGGAGCACTTGCAACTGATGCTCACGCTCAGCCTGCTCGCGTCGTTCTGCAGCCTCTGTTTGCTCACTACGCTCTGCAGCTGCCAGGAGGAGCTCAGAGGCTGCCTGGTCTCCGGCCTGGAGACGGTCCAGGGCAGCTTGTAGGAGAGCAGCCAAGCCTGCCAGGCTGAGGTGATGGGCAGGTGGAGTGAGGCCCACCGCAGACCTCACCTCCGGCAACTGGCTCCTTGGGGAGCTTTGGCTGTGCTCCCCCTCGCCTTGAATAAAGTTGTCTTCCACCTCCTCTCGTCCCCTATCTGGACTGCGTTATTCCCGCCATCATTCATAGTCTCGCCCATCTCCTTAGCCTTGCTTCTTGTGTAACTGGCCATCATTGCCACGGATGGTCACTGACACAGATTGCCACCTGATACACACACACACACACTTTATTGTATTTGCACTCAGGCTGTCTAGTGTTGAGCTGATCTTAAGACTCCAGCGGCAAAAGCTACTGCTGGTAGTCTTTAGTGTCTGGGAGTATGGGTCCCACACTCACACACGCTAGTATCTCGATCCCACTTTGTTGCCACCAATATGTGATGGATACCACGCCTCGTGCCCTCACCTACGTCGAGCTCACGAGACGCAGTATGGTCACTTGTTACTAAAGCGTGACGTTACGCCCTCCAGAGGAGCAGGTAAGGTCAGCTTGGTACAGTTTACACAGACACCTCCTGTCCATGCGGGCACAGAGAGGCAACAAGCTGAGAGAGCCTTTTCACTGCCGCAATGAAAACAGCGCTGTCTTAGCCCAGGTAATCTGCCACCAGCTTCTCGTTTTATATAAGCCCGGTCCGCTAACGGGATTATATAGGGTGAGAAACCAACCAGCGGTAGCTTATAACTAGGCCGTGGACTTGGGGATTCGTGATCGAGATACATGACAGCACAAGATTTAATTATATATTTAATTGCCTTAAGGGCACACTAGATATAACACTATACACACAGAATATATACAGTGGTCTGAGGTTACAAATACAGGTAATATGGTACACACAGGATTACACAGAGTACAAGTCATTTACCAGGTAGATGAATGTTCCTTTGGTTTAGGATGGTGTAATAGTCCTTGGCTGCGGTCACGTGGGGGGCAGTGATGTCAGCTGTTTCCAGGTCTCTCCAAACACATGGCACAATGTGACCCCCTTTCAGTAAAAGACCCGCCCACTTGCTGGCACAAGCCTTTTAACCTGTAGCCGGGTCCTCCCCTCCCGGCCTCTGGGAGTAGTCCCCCCCCCCTCCCTGCTGTTCCTGGCAGCTCAATAACCCACAAAACACTTTAGGGTTCATAGCTCCAGACCAGAACGTCACAGGGGGATGGTTCTGGGACCAACAGATCCGCTTGGGTTCCGGCTACATGTAGAGTCCAAACATGGTACCATTAGTTGGTTTCTGTGGGAGATATCTATATCTCCCTTCCCTGGCATCTCACCACCAAACTAAGACCATGGTCATCGTGGCCACCGGGACACAAATATGTATCCAGTTTGCGCCTGTGATGGCCGGGTGATACATAATTCCTTATAAATCGCCGGTTCCATGCTGTCTGCTAGATTTGATTGAACTGGGGAATGGCTTAGACCCCCTGCAGGGAGGTTTTCCTGCAGGATCCATGCCCTCTGAATGGAGGTGTGAAATGTAACCAAAGTGGCCTACTAGGAGTTTTTTGCTATCTGGCTGCGGCTTTGAAGCAGGGCCCTCCTGTGGAGTTCACTACCTCTGCTATCTTACAGCAAATGGTTGGTGTGAGGACATGGCTGACAGTAAATATTAATCCATATTCCTGACAGCTTCTATTTGTAAGTTCTTAGGTGTTTCATTAGCATTAGATAACAGTTTTTCCTGAGGTTGAATATTTGGGTATTACTTTTGACTTTACAAAGATATTAAGGCAAAATAGGTGTTTTCCAGTCTCTTCATATCGTTAAAGGGGTTTTCCAGTTTCTTGATATTGATGAGCCTCAGATCCTCAGATCCTCAGATCCTCAGATGATCCTCAGATCCTCAAACAGGTCATCACACACCCGGCACTCCCACGACCAGCTGTTTTTGGAAGCCACCAGTACTGGAAACAAACCAGTTTGTATTGCATAGTGGTGGTTCTGATGTACTGCAGCTCAATTCCCATTCACTTGAATATTTAATATTTCATAGAATTTTCTGGCATTAACCAAAGTTTTAAATTAGTAAATACTAATATCTGTGCAGTTTTTTTCATGCAGATCTTTCTATCAGAACTGATTGATGTTTCTCCTGTAACTGCTACACACCATAAATGTTTAACTGGTCAGATTTTATTCTTTACTATGTCATTCACGGTACATAGTAAAGTCCAGCTGCAGTATAAAAGGAAACCATCAGTAAGGTGCAGGTGTAGTAGAAATGATCCCTATAAGAATATACACAATGCAATAATATAGTAGAGAGGTTGGAGGGAAATTCCCAGTGACTTTCTTGCAGCCCATCTGCAGACACAAGCTGTCTCTCTGCTGCTCTGTGTTGATTTCAAGGGCACTAGAATGACTTCCAAACTGGATCCCCACCTAAGCTCATCATCTGGTTACAGCACAACCTGATCCAGCCCTGTAGCATTATAGCCTGGCTGCAGTAGTCATTCTGCCCCCTACAGGTCAGACAGTGAAGTAGCGCAATCTTATATGGCAGTTCCCTAAAGGGAATAATGTGATATGTAGAGAAGAAGATGGAAACTCACCAGCATTTAATGACTGGTATGATTACCCACCATGGAGAGCAAAAAAGCGCAAGATGGTGATAAAGCAGTAATAGCAGCGGTCTCCTCCACTGATGAGCAGGCGATTGCAGGGAAGGAACGCTTCCTTCACCACAAACGTCTGTTCAGTTGAGCAATGTAAAGGAGCAAACGTGCAGACTACACCTGAGCCCTATGTTTGGAGTACATGTTGGGAAAAGCTCCTAGCTACAGATAAGATAATCGAATCCACCGAAGTGGAATTCGATCCGAATTTCATGATAAATTTGATTCGCTGCTAAGCCGAATTTCCTTGTGCTTCGTGGTAGCGAATCGATTTAAAGGGCTTCTGTCACCCCCCAAACAGCAATTTTCAGTATTGGACTTAATTTAATTGCTAATGTACGCAGAGTCCATATATGCCCCTCTTACCTCTGGCTGTGCTTTAAATTCTTTAAAAATAGTACTTTTGTGATATGCAAATTTCCAGCAAGTTGGGCGGTTACTTGTTGGTAGCCGCAGCATCCTCCTTCCGCTGGCCCTGTTTGCAACTGAAATCCCGCGCCTGCGCCGTACCGGTCCTCATTCGGCGCAGGCTGCTCCTTCGCTTGGCTGCTCCTTCCTCAGTGCGCCTGCGCCGATGACGTCAGCCCTACACCCGGAAGAGAAGACGCCGGCATCGCTGGTAAGGAGCCGGAGAGTCCGGTGACGTCGCTAGATGCTTGATTGAGGTAAGTATTTGCCTAAGCATGCAGCCACTACAACCACCAATGAAATGGGGTGCCATTATTTTACAAAAAGTATATTTAGACACACTATACCACCAATGCTTATAAATAATATACCCATAATTAATAAATATATATATATAATTAATAAATATATGTGATATATGTACACATACACTCACCTAAAGAATTATTAGGAACACCATACTAATACGGTGTTGGACCCCCTTTTGCCTTCAGAACTGCCTTAATTCTACGTGGCATTGATTCAACAAGGTGCTGATAGCATTCTTTAGAAATGTTGGCCCATATTGATAGGATAGCATCTTGCAGTTAATGGAGATTTGAGGGATGCACATCCAGGGCACGAAGCTCCCGTTCCACCACATCCCAAAGATGCTCTATTGGGTTGAGATCTGGTGACTGTGGGGGCCATTTTAGTACAGTGAACTCATTGTCATGTTCAAGAAACCAATTTGAAATGATTCAAGCTTTGTGACATGGTGCATTATCCTGCTGGAAGTAGCCATCAGAGGATGGATACATGTTCTCATTCTGTTTACGCCAAATTCGGACTCTACCATTTGAATGTCTCAACAGAAATCGAGACTCATCAGACCAGGCAACATTTTTCCAGTCTTCAACAGTCCAATTTTGGTGAGCTCGTGCAAATTGTAGGCTCTTTTTCCTATTTGTAGTGGAGATGAGTGGTATCCGGTGAGGTCTTCTGCTGTTGTAGCCCATCCGCCTCAAGGTTGTGCGTGTTGTGGCTTCACAAATGCTTTGCTGCATACCTCGGTTGTAACGAGTGGTTATTTCAGTCAACGATGCTCTTCTATCAGCTTGAATCAGTCGGCCCATTCTCCTGACCTCTAGCATCCACAAGGCATTTTTGCCCACAGGACTGCCGCAATACTGGATATTTTTCCCTTTTCACACCATTCTTTGTAAACCCTAGAAATGGTTGTGCGTGAAAATCCCAGTAACTGAGCAGATTGTGAAATACTCAGACAGGCCCGTCTGGCACCAACAACCATGCCACGCTCAAAATTGCTTAAATCACCTTTCTTTCCCATTCTGACATACAGTTTGGAGTTCAGAAGATTGTCTTGACCAGGACCACCCCCCTAAATGCATTGAAGCAACTGCCATGTGATTGGTTGACTAGATAATTGCATTAATGAGAAATAGAACAGGTGTTCCTAATAATTCTTTATGTGAGTGTATATATATATACACACACACATATATATATATATATATATATATATATATATAGTATATATAATTATATATATATTTATTAATATGGGTATATTATTTATAAGCGTTGGTGGTATAGTGTGTCTAAATATACTTTTTGTAAAATATTGCCACCCTATTTTATTGGTGGTTGTAGTGGCTGCATGATTATTAGGCAAATACTTTCCTGAATCAAGCATCCAGCGATGTCACCGGACTCTCCGCCTCCTTACCAGCGATGCCGGCGTCTTCTCTTCCGGGTGTAGGGCTGACGTCATCAGCGCAGGCGCACTAAGGAAGGAGCAGCCAAGTGAGCGTCCTTCTCTCAGAGCGCCTGCGCCAAATGAGGACCGGTACGGCGCGGGATTTCAGCTGCAGACAGGGCCAGTTGAAGGAGGAGAGCGCTCGCTGGCCCTGTCAATCAAATGGAGGAGGGGGTGTTTTTTTAGACCGAGGATGCGGCGGCTACCAGCAAGTAACCGCCCAACTTGCTGGTAGTGAAGAAATTTGCATATCACAAAAGTACTATTTTTAAAGAATTTAAAGCACAGCCAGAGGTAAGAGGGGCATATATGGACTCCATTTGCTCGCGACGGGCCGGCTGCCGCCATCTTGATTGAAGTTCTCGGTCGAAATCCTGTGCTGTTCGTGATGACGTTATCTAGGGCCGCGCAAGATTTCGCGCCAGAGCTTCAAGCAAGATGGAGGCGGACAGCCCGTCGCGAGCAAATGGAGAATTAGATTTGGCTGCTTTGGCAAATTTTACCAAAAATGACGAATTACTTTGCGGGTGCAATGATAGGGAGCTGTGATAGCGCCTCTCCCCATCATTGTACCCCTCAGATGCCGCGTTCATACATGATGGCGGCATCTGAGTGTAAAAACAGTTTAAAATTAACAATAAAAAAAATAATTAAATCATACTTACCGCCTCCATTTGCTCGTGACCGGCCGTTCAGATAGGATGCAGAACCATTGCGCTGTCCGCATCAGTATGTCCGTTTCGTAGCCCCGGAAAAAAGAATAGAACATGTCCTATTCGTGTCCGTTTTAGGCATTGTTACAATGGATCCGCAAAAAAAAAAGGATGGCATACGCAAAACACATACGGTCGTGTGCATGTAGCCTATAGAACATACTACGTTTTTTCACGCAACGCAGAACTGATGCGTGAAAAAAAAACCTCTCATGTACACAGGCCCATTGAAATGAATGGGTCAGGATTCAGTGCTGGTGCTGTGCGTTCACGTCACGCATTGTCCCCGCGCTGAAAACTCGCTCGTGTGAAAGAGGCCTAATGATTGCTTATTATAGTCATTTAGGCATTGCTGCATCCCAAAATGGCCCAAATATTAAAATATAAACGTATTTACACCGTACGGTAAATGCCGTAGCGGAAAAACACCCGAAAATGGCTGATTTGCCATTTTGTTCGTTGGTTCACCTCCTAAAAAATTAAATAAAAAATTATCAAAAGATTATGCACACCCCAAAATGTTATTAATAAAAACTACAGATCGCACCACAAAAAGTGAGCCCTCCCACAGCTCCATAGACATAACTATAAAAAAAAGTTAGGGGGTCAGAATATGGCGATAGAAAAAAACTAATTTTTTACAAAGTTTTTTAAACTGTATTAAAACACAAGAAGAAAAATAATAAAAAAATTATATATACAGTACAGACCAAAAGTTTGGACACACCTTCTCATTCAAAGAGTTTTCTTTATTTTCATGACTATGAAGGCATCAAAACTATGAATTAACACATGTGGAATTATATACATAACAAACAAGTGTGAAACAACTGAAAATATGTCATATTCTAGGTTCTTCAAAGTAGCCACCTTTTGCTTTCATTACTGCTTTGCACACTCTTGGCATTCTCTTGATGAGCTTCAAGAGGTAGTCCCCTGAAATGGTCTTCCAACAGTCTTGAAGGATTTTTCAGAGATGCTTAGCACTTGTTGGCCCTTTTGCCTTCACTCTGCGGTCCAGCTCACCCCAAACCATCTCGATTGGGTTCAGGTCCGGTGACTGTGGAGGCCAGGTCATCTGGCGCAGCACCCCATCACTCTCCTTCATGGTCAAATAGCCCTTACTTTCAAAGTTTTCCCAATTTTTCGGCTGACTGACTGACCTTCATTTCTTAAAGTAATGATGGCCACTCGTTTTTCTTTACTTAGCTGCTTTTTTCTTGCCATAATACAAATTCTAACAGTCTATTCAGTAGGACTATCAGCTGTGTATCCACCTGACTTCTCCTCAACGCCACTGATGGTCCCAACCCCATTTATAAGGCAAGAAATCCCACTTATTAAACCTGACAGGGCACACCTGTGAAGTGAAAACCATTTCAGGGGACTACCTCTTCAAGCTCATCAAGAGAATGCCAAGAGTGTGCAAAGCAGAAATCAAAGCAAAAGGTGGCTACTTTGAAGAACCTAGAATATGACATATTTTCAGTTGTTTCACACTTGTTTGTTATGTATATAATTCCACATGTGTTAATTCATAGTTTTGATGCCTTCAGTGTGAATCTATAATTTTCATAGTCATGAAAATAAAGAAAACTCTTTGAATGAGAAGGTGTGTCCAAACTTTTGGTTTGTACTGTATATAAATATATACGGTATCTCTGTACTGATATGGAGAATGAAAGGAACGGGTGAGGGTACTTTCACACTTACATCAGAGGATTCCGGCAGGCAATCTGGACGCAAACGGATGCATTTGTGAGACGGATCCGGATCCGTCTCACAAATGCATTGCTATACCGGATCCGTCTTTCCGGTTGTCATCTGGAAAAACGGATCCGGTATTTATTTTTTCACATATTTAATTGTCTGCGCATGCATGGACGGAAAGAACGGATCCGTTTTGCCGGAACAGGTTCAGGATTTTTGGCCGGAGAGAAAAATGCAGCATGCTGCGGTATTTTCTCCTTTCATAAAACGTAAGAGGGATTGAACTGATGCATCCTGATGCATACTGAACGGATTGCTCTCCATTCAGAAAGCATTAGGCTTATTGCACACGACCGTATGACTTTTTCAGTGTTTTGCGGTCCGTTTTTCATGGAACCGTTGTTCCGTTTTTTGTTTCTGTTCCGTTTTTCCGTATGCCATATACAGTATACAGTAATTACATAGAAAAAATTGGGCTGGGCATAAAATTTTCAATAGATGGTTCCGCAAAAACGGAACGGATACGGAAGACCTACGGATGCATTTCCGTATGTGTTCAGTTTTTTTTGCGGACCCATTGACTTAAATGGAACCACGGAACGTGATTTGCGGACAATAATAGGACATGTTTTATCTTTCAATGGAACGGAAAAACGGAAATACGGAAACGGAATGCATACGGAGTACATTCCGTTTTTTTTTTGCGGAACCATTGAAATGAGTGGTTTTGTATACGGAACACAAAAAACGGCCCGTAAACAGAAGAAAAAAAACGTTTGTGTGCATGAGGCCTTAGGATAAAACTGATCAGTTTTTTTCCGGTATTGAGCTCCTGTGACGGAACTCAATGCCAGAAAAGAAAAACACTAGTGTGAAAGTAGCCTTAGTTTTGCTTCCTAGGAAACGCTGCAAAAATATAACCCATTTGGATTTTTTTCCAGCTTCCCACTACATAGTATGCAATATTAAGGGGGTTATCCAACCCTTATAATGACCCCTCCAATGCCCGGGCCCCTCGTATACAATATACTTACCTGCTCCCCGGCGCCCGCGTCGCTCTGGATCCCTGCACAGCCGCCGCTGCATCTCCCTGTCACATGGATCAAAACATCCGGCAACGGGGGGGAGCAGCCAATAGCAGGCTAAGACGGGAACCAGCCTCCGCAGTGTCACCCGCGATGCAGGGCGGCTGATTATATTCATGGCCTGCTATTGGTTGCTCCCCCGTCGCCAGATGTTTTGGTCTGAGCGACGGGGAGATGCAGCGGTGGCCTGCTGGCATCCTGAGCGATGCGGGTGCCGGGGAGCGGGGTATACGAGGTGCCCGGGCATTGGAGAGGTCATTATAGGGGCTGGCTAACCGCTTTAAATGATTCCATTAGAAAGTACAACTTGTCCGCAGGGCCGTCTTTAACAAGGGGCAAAAGGGGCAGCTGCCCCGAGCCCAGTTGCTCCTGGGGGCCTAAGGCAGCTCCCGCTTGAGCCCTGCTAGCCACTGCCCCGGGTGTCAGGCTGTCAGCTACACAGGGGGTGCTGCCATGCCATGCCTGCCGGCACTCCAGGCAGCATACTGTGAGAGCTGTGATTCTCTAGGACCTTAGATGACATCATCACCATGTGACCAGTAACCTAGCAATATTACTGGTCACATGGCTATGAGGTCATCAAGGTCCTGCCAGGAGTGTTGCTGTAGAAGTTTGCCTTGACTGTGGAGCTTTTTTTGTGAAGATTACATCAGAAAAAGGTGACAGGGCTGTTATGCTAATATACTGTAAACTACTGTATAGTGCGGGCCTGTATAGTGTGGGGGGCTGTATACTGTGGGTACTGTATATTGTGGAGTGCTATACTGCTGTACTGTATAGTGTGGGGTGCTGTATACTGTGGGTACTGTATATTGTGGAGTGCTATACTGCTGTACTGTATAGTGTGGGGTGCTGTATCGTGTATAGTTTGGGGTGCTGTATACGGTGAGGTGCTATACTGCTCTACTGTATACTGTGAGGTGTTGTATACTGTGGGCTGCTATACTGCTCTACTATATACTGTGGGGTACTGTATAGTGTGGGGTGCTATACTGCATACTGTGGGTTGCTGTATACTATAGGGTGCTATACTGCATACTGTGGGGTGCTGGGGTGCACTGTAACACTAGGGTGAGCCAAGCCCTGGTCTCCTTCCTGCAGAGCGGCGCCCACTTCCAGCCTGAGCCCAGCTGCCCAGAGCACTGATCCTGAGCCGCTGGAGTCTTCAGAACTGGAAGTATTTACAGTCATTCACTGTACTCTACCAGGGGTGTGGATTTTTTGTGTGTGTTGTGGTGGAGGGCGTGATTGCCTGCTAAGGTGTGGGAAGGCGTGATTCAGGGGGCCCAAATAAATTTTTGCCCAGGGTCCAATCAATATTAAAGACGGCCCTGCTTGTCCGGCACAAAAACAAGCCCTCATAGGGCTGTGCGAGCAGAATAATACATGATATGGATCTGGGAAGTAAAAACTGAGACACAAAAGTGAAAAATCCTCCGGGGCTGAAAAGGGTTAATATCATAATTCTTCTTTAAGGGTCCAGAACCTCTTGTGCACTCGGCAACATGTTTATCTGAGTTATATTTATTCATAGAGTGTCAGCTCTTGTGAGCAGGGCTCTCATTCCTAGTGTTTTATTTATTACCCTGTGAGCTGATTTGATTTGTGCCTGATTGATCCCTCTGAATGGTAAAGCGCTGCGGAATATGGTGGCGCTATACAAATAGAGAACCGCAGGTACAGTAGGGTCATACGCGAGTCGTCCAGCAGATGGCGCACGCCGGCCTCCCATCCCTCTGTACACACTGAAGGGCCATGTATTCGGAGTGGGCGGGGACGTGACAAGTCTGTGCCACGTTCTCTCGGTTTCGTCGCAGCCGACCGCGCCGCCGTCCAAGTGAACTACGGCGGTGAACCTGGAGTACAAAGTTGGGAGAGTGCCCCGAGCGCACAGGACGGCCGCGGAGACCCATGCAACTTATATCGGGGGGAAAGATCGGGCGCAGAGGGTGATCGCCGGATCCTACGAGCGAGCGCAGGATCGTGTGGATCTCTGGAAGTCTTCACCGGCACAGGAAAAGTTAACTCTTTCCTGTAAGCGGACAGCTGCAAGTTTTTCCTGCTGTGCCAAGTAAAAGGGAGGAGCAGCTGTAAAAAGTAAGACTTCTCTCACAGGAAGGAATCCGGGATGTTGTGAGTGGATCCTTCCCCCCACTAGATCGTTGGGATCTCAGTGCCTCTGGGTGCTATTGGCGAACCTATGAAGTGACTGCACATTGTGCCAGAGACTCTTCCCAGGTAAGATTACAGTGCTGAATAATTCATGTCAGTGGAGAGTCTGAGTGCTCCCTGCACCGGGACGAGGAGCTCCCTGCACCGGTACGAGGAGCTCCCTGCACCGGGACGAGGAGCTCCCTGCACCGGGACGAGGAGCTCCCTGCACCGGGACGAGGAGCTCCCTGCACCGGGACATGATTTACTAGGTGCTCTCTGCAGTCCTTGCTCTGGTAGTTCCTTATTTTGGCAGGAAAGAAGGTCACCCCTCCATGTGTGATTCAGTCATGTGTCTCCTGTGACTGATAGTCCTGTCCAGCAATGTGCCAGTCACACAGACCTGTGCCCTGCCATGTATAGGGGGTAATGGATGGCAGTGGGGAGGAGCAGGAGCCGCCTAACATTACACAACACATGAAGGAAAGTCAGCAGGTTCTGATTGGTGACAGAGTGTGACAGATGGGAGCGGATGAGGCTTGTAAGGATAAAGGTGCGCCATATGGTTACACATTGTTACCTGAGGTAAAAAGTTAAAAACCGATCTGAGAATGACCGAGGTGCCCCAGACAATGGTGTGGTCCCACAGATGGCACCGCGTCCCTAGTGCTCTCCGGTTTAAAGAATGACACCAGTGCTGGTTAGAGGGTTTTACGGTATGTGTGACCATCGGCTGCTGGTCAGCGCTTTCAACATGTGTAACGGTATACGCACGCGGCGTGTATTACATGCGTAAAGCTTCATTCACATGTCAGTGTTCCACATGCATGTGCTGTATGTGTTCTCCACAGACAGCCCACGTCTCCAGTCCGTGGTTTTAGCGCGGAAGCATGCTCTATTTGTCCGTATTCACAGATCCATCACACACCTTATAGTCTGTAGGTCCGTGAAAACCACAGATGCCGTCCGTGTTTCACAGCGTGTTAGGTAGAGATGCTTTTTAAAACAGTTTTCAGCTGCACAGTGTCCGTGAAACACGGATGGCACACGAATAGTGTTGAGCGAACTTGTGTTTTAAGTTCGGCGTCTAAAGTTCGGGTTTGGGTTATCGAAGTATCCCGCTATGGATTCTAAATTCCGTTATGGTCCGGAATCCATAACGGGATACTTCGATAACCCGAACCTTAGACGCCGAACTTAAAACACAAGTTCGCTCAACCCTACACTCGAACAGTAAAAACGGACACGGATCCTTCATGCACATCTGCAAGGAGGCACCACTGACCACCTTTTCACGGATTTGAGCACGGACATGTGAATGAGGCTCAGTACATGACCAGCAAAGCAGATGAGATTTTCGGAATCTCTTTCCATGAAGAGAATGACCCGCGGAGCTTATTTCGAAAACTGCTTTGTGTCGATTGTTTGCGCGGATTTTCAGTGCAGGTTTCACCTTTTACAAGGCAAAGGGCGATATCTGGCGCAAATCCATATAAATACCACTAAAAAAAATTAAAGAAAAACAACGAAACAGTGCTTTGTATGTCCTGTAGTTTATATTTCCCACAGATAACATCTGGAGCCGGTGTATTTACCGCAAAAGCAGCTTGTACAACAAGAAAAGAGCAAAAGTGCCGAAAAATGCCTCTAAAAACCTATGTGTGAATCCACCCTAAGGCCTCATGCACACCCGTTCATTTCTATCGGTCCGTTAAAAAAAAGGGGACAACCCATGGATGTCATCTATATGTCCGTTCCACTAATGATAGAACATGTCCTATTTTTGTTTTTCGGACAAGAATAGTCATTTCTGGTGATGGGAGTGAGCACATGGAAGGTGTCTGTATTTAGCGGACAGGGGTCTGGCACCAAACAGCTGCCACTGGGGGGGGAGCGGAAGGAGAAAGCTCCATCAGCTGTGTAATGGCCGTGTTAGGTTACTGCAGCCCAACTTGATTTGTGGTCACAAGTCGCACTCAACTTTGCCATCGTAGACCACAATGTAAGTCATGTGTGACATGTGACTCTTCTGAGATGTTTTTACAGCCAACTGACAGCTCTAATATAGTCGCCTGACAGCCAGTTGGACCAGTGTTTTTGGGCGCACTTTTCTGAGACTTGCTGTCACACATCAACGCGTGTTGTCGTAGCCTAAAATTCTACACATTTCACAAAAAGTGTGCAACATTTGATAGATTTCTTGCACAACCGAGAAGTCTGACAACAGTGCTGGCTGCAGGCCACCGCTTTCCATAATCCCCTGTCCTCCATGATTGCTGCAGGTTCCAGGCCAAGTAGCCTCGATCCGTCGATAAACTGTATAGCAGATATGTTCCAAGAAAGTATAGCAGGAACCTCTCCCTCTTTCCAAGATCCTCCTGGCCAAGTAATCTGAAGCTTTCTATGCTTCAGCTCCCAAAATAAAGCTAGGAGTGGACAGTCAGTATTAATTATAGGCAGCCCCCTGGAATTTCTATATTTAGATCCTTTTCACATGAAAAGTGAATTTTGAAACTTCTTTTTAAGAAATGTTTTTGGACTTTAGATTTACTAAAAAATAAAAAAAATCTACTTGGCCCTATAAAACGTACTGTGTAAAACATACTGTACTAAAGTATAAAACATACTGCAGGCAAATGTTTAGCAATTACCAGTGGTAATTACCGTAAGCAATTACCCATGATAATTAACCAAATCTATTCTTGCCATTTTAATAACCTGCCGTAGGAAATGTAAATCACCAGCCCCAAATGTTAGGGCTTATGCGTCATTCACACGTCAGTCATTCACGGACATGTGCTGTACATGTTCTCCGCGGACAGCACACCTACCCATTCATTCACACATCCGTGTTTTAGCACGGTCCGTGGGTTGTGGTTTTAGTTCGGAAGCATTCTCTTCATCGTGCCCATTATAGTCTCTGGGTCGTGAAAAACATGGACGCAACACGAATGCCATCCGTGTTTCATGGACCATTAGGAGGAGATGCTATGAAAATGAATTTACAGCTGTACAGTGTCCGTGAAACATGGATGACACACGGAGAGCCAACAGTGGACATACGGACCAAACATGGATCCTTCATTGACATCTTCATGGATGAATCACTGAGATTTCAGGCATTAGGGCGCATTCACAAGACCCTATGTATTTTGGGGTCTGCAAAATGCAGATCCACCAAAAATACGGATGACGACTGCGTGACGTTTGTGTTGCATCCGTTTTTGTTGTGGACCCATTGTAACAATGCCTATTCTGGTCCGCAAAACGGACAAGAAAAGGACATGTTCTATCTTTTTTGGGGGGCTGTGGAACGGACATACGGATGCGGAAGCGTGCCCTATTTTTGTCCGTGTCTACAGATCCATCATGCCCATTATAGTCAGTTAGTCTGTGAAAAAAACACAATGGCATCCGTGTTTCGTCCGTGTTTCATGGATCGTTTCTAGGAGAAGCTTTTAAATTCATTTTCAGCTGAGCAATGTCTGTGGAATACGGATGATGCACGGAGGGCAAAAAATGGACACAAGGACCAAACACGGTTCCTTCACAGATGAACCACTGACCGTCTTGTCACTGATGTCATCACGGACACGGATGTGTGAATGAGGCCTTACATGGAAGACTATGGAAATTATTGAATGCAGCACAAACCTGCATTTTTGTAGCAGCGCTTTGGACACATTAGGTGTGTTTTTTTGGGGTCAGTGGCTTTTTCTCTTAAAGTGGTTCAGAGCTGAACTCGGACATAACCTCATCTTCACTAATTTAGGCCTCTTGCACACGACTGTATGTATTTTAATTTGCGGTCCGGCAAAAAAACGGATCTTCAAAAAATGCGGACGACGTCCGTGTGCATTCCGTATTTTGCGGAACGGAACAGCTGGCCCGTAATAGAACAGTACTATCCTTGTCCGTAAGGCGGACAATAATAGGACATGTTCTATTTTTTTGCGGAACGGAAATTCGGAAATGAACGCACACGGAGTAACTTCCGTTTTTTTTGCGGACCCATTGAAATGAAAGGTTCCGCATACGGTCCGCAAAAAAACCCGGAACGGACAGGGAAAGAAAATACGTTTGTGTACATGAGCCTTTAGCATGTATGGAGCATTTCTTGCTCTGATGCTCCCCTTGTCCTGCACTGCATCGCGAAGGGCCAGATCTGTTTTGTTTACTTCCTCACTATTCTAGGTGGAGACTTCCGCCTAGCAGTGATCCCAGTGATGTCACCGGCACAAATGGGCGGTCTATAGGGCTGCCCTAGACTCTAAAACAGCTTAGGGCAACGCAATAAGACCGTCCATTCCATAGGTGGAAGTTTCTGCCTAACATACAGTCAGGTCCATAAATATTGGGACCCCGACACCATTCTAACATTTTTGGCTCTATACACCACCACAATGGAGATGCAAACAACAAATCCAGCTCACCCTATGTGTCGTATTCCCAGCGCACGGATCCAACCAGGTCGGTCTTGTATTGGCAACAAAAAGGAAACTTGATCCAACACTTGTGGGATAGTTGCTCCAACTTTATTGGTGAAAATCAATCGCATACAGTGGACCCCTCTGCACACTGGCAACTCTTCAGTTAACGCTAGGGGTGCACCGAAATTCCGGCAGCCGAAAATATCGGCCGAAAATGCACCTAATCCACTTCGGCCGATATTGTTACATATCGGCCGAAAATATGGGGTGTGGGATTTGTCACCCACCATCTGCGGGCGGGCGCCGGGCGGGCGGTTTACTTTGTAACTGCATCTTTATTTTACCTTACAATCGTGAGGCTCCAGTAACTAACAACTCTGCAGGCAGAGCGGAGGCCGGCGTAACGTCACTTACTCACGTGACGCGCCTGCTCCGCCTCCTTCATTCATAAAGTGGGCGGAGCAGGTGCGTCACGTGAGTAAGTGACGTTACGCCGCCCTCCGCTCTGCCTGCAGAGTTGTTACCGGAGCGTCACGATTGTAAGGTAAAATAAAGATGCAGTGAGTGATGCTGTGAGCAGCAGGGCCGGGGCTGTTATGGGTAGGGGGATCGGTCTATGGCACTGCTATGGGGAGAGGGGATCTGTGCACTGTTATGGGGAAAGGGATCTGTGCACTGTTATGCCCATAACAGTGCACATATCCCCTTTCCATAACAGTGCACATATCCCCTCTCCATAACAGCGCCACCCACAGATCCCCCTCTCCATAACAGCGCCACCCACAGATCCCCCTCTCCATAACAGCGCCACCCACAGATCCCCCTCTCCATAACAGCGCCACCCACAGATCCCCCTCTCCATAACAGCGCCACCCACAGATCCCCCTCTCCATAACAGCGCCACCCACAGATCCCCCTCTCCATAACAGCGCCACCCACAGATCCCCCTCTCCATAACAGCGCCACCCACAGATCCCCCTCTCCATAACAGCGCCACCCACAGATCCCCCTCTCCATAACAGCGCCACCCACAGATCCCCCCTCTCCATAACAGCGCCACCCACAGATCCCCCTCTCCATAACAGCGCCACCCACAGATCCCCCCTCTCCATAACAGCGCCACCCACAGATCCCCCTCTCCATAACAGCGCCACCCACAGATCCCCCTCTCCATAACAGCGCCACCCACAGATCCCCCTCTCCATAACAGCGCCACCCACAGATCCCCCTCTCCATAACAGCGCCACCCACAGATCCCCCTCTCCATAGCGCCACCCACAGATCCCCCTCTCCATAACAGCGCCACCCACAGATCCCCCTCTCCATAACAGCGCCACCCACAGATCCCCCTCTCCATAACAGCGCCACCCACAGATGAATTTCATTCATGAAAAAGAATTATTAATAAAATCATTAAAAAAAAAAGTATTTTAAAAGTATTTGGGCAAAAAGGCAGTTTCGGTTTCGGTTTTCGGTCAAGGGCATCCTGAATTTTCGGTTTCGGTTTCGGACCAGAATTTTCATTTCGGTGCACCCCTAGTTAACGCGTTTCGACCACTTCTCGGTCTTAATCATAACTCACTGTATGTGATTGATTTTCACCAATAAAGTTGAAGCAACTATCCCACAAGTGCTGGATCAAGTTTCCTTTTTGTTACCACCACAATGGATTTGAAATGAAACAAACAAGATGTGCTTTAACTGCAGACTGTCAGCTTTAATTTGAGGGCATTTACATCCAAATTAGATGAACGGTGTAGGAATTACAACAGTTTGCATATGTGCCTCCCACTTGTTAAGGGACCAAAAGTAATGGGACAATTGGCTTCTTTCCATGGCCAAGTGTGTGTTATTCCCTCATTTTCCCAATTACAATGAGCAGATAAAAGGTCCAGAGTTCATTTCCAGTGTGCTATTTGCATTTGGAATCTGTTGCTGTCAACTCTCAAGATGAGATCCAAAGAGCTGTCACTATCAGTGAAGCAAGCCATCATTAGGCTGAAAAAACACAACAAACCCATCAGAGAGATAGCAAAAACATTAGGCGTGGCCAAAATAACTGTTTGGAACATTCTTAAAAAGAAGGAACGCACCGGTGAGCTCAGCAACACCAAAAAATCCGGAAGACCACGGAAAACAACTGTGGTGGATGACCGAAGAATTCTTTACCTGGTGAAGAAAACACCCTTCACAACAGTTGGCCAGATCAAGAACACTCCCCAGGAGGTAGGTGTATGTGTGTCAAAGTCAACAGTCAAGAGAAGACTTCACCAGAGTGAATACAGAGGGTTCACCACAAGATGTAAACCATTGGTGAGCCTCACAAACAGGAAGGCCAGATTAGAGTTTGCCAAATGACATCTAAAAAAACGACATCTAAAAAAGCCTTCACAGTTCTGGAACAACATCCTATGGACAGATGAGACCAAGATCAACTTGTACCAGAGTGATGGGAAGAGAAGAGTATGGAGACGGAAAGGAACTGCTCGTGATCCTAAGCATACCACCTCATCAGTGAAGCATGGTGGTGGTAGTGTCATTGCGTGGGCATGTATGGCTGCCAATGGAACTGGTTCTCTTGTATTTATTGATGTGACTGCTGACAAAAGCAGCAGGATGAATTCTGAAGTGTTTCGGGCAATATTATCTGCTCATATTCAGCCAAATCCTTCAGAACTCATTGGACGGCGCTTCACAGTGCAGATGGACAATGACCCAAAGCATACTGCAAAAGCAACCAAAGAGTTTTTTAAGGGAAAGAAGTGGAATGTTATGCAATGGCCAAGTCAATCACCTGACCTGAATCCGATTGAGCATGCATTTCACTTGCTGAAGACAAAACTGAAGGGAAAATGCCCCAAGAACAAGCAGGAACTGAAGACAGTTGCAGTAGAGGCCTGGCAGAGCATCACCAGGGATGAAACCCAGCGTCTGGTGATGTCTATGCGTTCCAGACTTCAGGCTGTAATTGACTGCAAAGGATTTGCAACCAAGTATTAAAAAGTGAAAGTTTGATTTATGATTATTATTCTGTCCCATTACTTTTGGTCCCTTAACAAGTGGGAGGCACATATGCAAACTGTTGTAATTCCTACTGTGGTGGTGTATAGAGCCAAAAATGTTAGAATTGTGTCCATGCCCCAATATTTATGGACCTGACTCTACCTGTATGTCACCGGTAGTAAAGAAAAAGCCCTTGCCCTGCGCGATGCAGTGTACGGCATGGAGGAGCATCGGCGCAAAAAATGTTCCGATGCTGCACTCATACAGGCTACATGAAGATGTGGTTATGTCCGGGTTTTTTTTTACCAATGTATTTTTTTTCATCCAGAGAAAGTGATTTTCCTATCTAAAAATATAAGGCTTTAAAAAAACTAAACAAAACCCCCCCCCCACCATTAACCCCTTCTTGACATGGATTCTGGGTCTTTAAAGATACCGCTGCCATAGGGTGTCTGCTATTTTACACAGCGGACACAGGCCGGCAGTGTGATCAAGGAGACCCCTGATCACTAACATTTAACTCTTCAGACACCATGGTCAATTGGTGACCGCAGCACCTGAGCAGTCATTTACTGGGAACAGGCTGGTCTCAGTGACGCCCCTCTTTCTCTTTCCGCGACAAGATTGCAGTAGCCGCTCAGTCTCTATGACAGCCAGAAGCCTGCCATATGGAAGTTCCTGTGGTCGGACTTGAAGGGGTTGTCCAGCCTTTTTTAAATGAAGGCCTGTTCTCCGGATAGAGATCAGCTGTTCTGAGTAGCTCCGTTGCTGGATGTCAGCACTGGAGCTACAGAGCACCATTGATTTTGTCCACTACAATGAGCGCATAAGAAAGGCTGCACAACCTCTTTAATAGGAACACTGAGATTTTCCCATAAACTGTATTGGTAAGCCATTTTAGTCTACAGAAGAAGTGATCTAATGATCTCACGTTCAAGTCCCTTAGTGAAACTAAAATGAAGTTAAAAAGAAGTTTTAAAAAAAAATTAAAAACAACAAAAACAAAGAATAAAAATTCCAATCACCCCCCTTTCCCTGTTTTACATATAAAAATAATAAAAGAACTGTTGTGTACGTTGTCATGGAAAAAAAAAAAAATGAATAAAAAGTCATATATAGCCCAAAATAGTATCAATAAAAACTACAGATCGCTTCTCAGGAAGAAACCGCACAGTGAACACCGTAAAAACAAAACCTATGGCGCTTGCGTTTTTTTTATTTTTTTTATTTTTACAGTTCCACCCAGTAATAATTTTTACAGCTTCCCAGTACATCATGTGAAATATTATATGGTGCCATTAGGAAGTACAACTTGTCCCGCAGAAAATAAGCCCTCCTAAAGGCTCATTCACACGACCGTATGTATTTTGCTGTCCGCAAAAAACAGACCCACAAAAAATATGGATGATGTCCGCGTGCATTCCGTATTTTGCGGAACGGAACAGCTGGTTCCTAATCGAACAGTTCTATTCTTGTCCGTAATGCGGACAATAATAGGACATGTTCTATTTTTTTGCGGAACGGAAATGCACACGGATTACCTTCCGTTTTTTTTTGCTGACCCATTGTAATGAATGGTTCCGCATACGGTCCGCAAAGAAAAAGGGAACGGACACTGGATGAAAATACGTTTGTGTGCATTTGGCCTAAACCTGTGTGAATGGGAAAGTATAGCTATGGCTTTTGGAAGGCAGGGAGTAAAAACCAAAATGCAGAACTGGAAAAAGGCTGCGGCGGGAAGAGGCTAATACATGTGCTAAAAACTCCACAAAATGCCTAATAAAAAAGCTACAAAAACCACAGTGATTTTTCTAAATTGGCTAATACTGTGTTAATTTGCACCTATACGTCCATTTAGCAGAGTATATGGATACACAAAGGGGGTCATTTGTCAAACTGGTGTAAAGTAGAACTGGCTTAGTTGCCCATAGCAACCAATCAGATTCCACCTTTTATGTTTGACAGCTCCTTTGACAAATAAAAGGTGGAATCTGATTGGTTGCTATGGGCAACTAAGCCAGTTCTACTTTACAGCAGTTTGATAAATGACCCCATAAATGTGCTGATCTGTGTGACTGTGAAAAACCACAAGTGTATAGCTTCCCATAGCTCATACAGATCCATCTCTTTCAGGTTCCACCCCCTGGTCAGCCACTCCGCTCAGTTACATGCCCACCGATATCTTTCTGTAAAGTACGAGAAAGTTTAAAGAAAGTCCCTGGAATCTGAAAAATGGCCAATGTCGGGGCACAGATGGACAGATCTGATGGAGAACAGAACAATGAGTTCAGCGATATCATCAAGTCCCGATCTGGTAGGTTGTGATTCCTGCTACGTGTTATCTCTGCTTTCAACTTTTTATTGATTACTGAGATCCAGTGTAAGTGATGCGGCCGCTGCCTCATTGTCTCCTCCTTTACAGTAGGCACTTAACCAACAGTTGGAAGTTTTATTACTATTCTACTATAGTAAGAATCTATTTGATCTTTTCTTAAAGGGAACTTGACACCACAAAATGCAGCTCCATCTGCAGGCAGCAGGTTATAGAGCAGGAGGAGCTGAGCAGATTGATATGTATTTTTTTGGGGAAATATTCAGCAAAACTTGTGTTTTATACGTTAATTTCTGCTAGGTGTTGGTGGCCCCCTCTTATTCTGCTATGGGGCTTTATAAATTATAGTTACTCCCCTGATTTCTGTAATCCCTGGTTCAGATGAATAGGGCAGATACATTTCTGCAACAAATTTGCTACGAGCGAACGTATCCTTATGTCCAGTCTAGGCAATCCTCAGTAAACAATTGGGCAGATTTAGGGTACTTTCACACTAGCGTTTTTCTTTTCCGGCACTGAGTTCCATCCTAGGGGCTCAATACCGGAAAAGAACTGATCAGTTTTATCCTAATGCATTCTGAATGGAGAGGAATCCGTTCAGGATGCATCAGGATGTCTTCAGTTCAGTCTTTTTGCCTTTTCAGGACGGAGATAATACCTCAGCATGCTGCGGTTTTATCTCCGTCCAAAATTCCAGAACACTTGCCAGAACGCCGGATCCGGCATTAATTTACATTGAAATTAAAAATACTGCAATGCCGGATCCGTCCTTCTGGGCTGCGCATGCTCAGACCGCAAAAAATGTGAAAAAAAAAATAAATTGAAACGGATCCGTTTGTCCGTATGACAAACGGACAGACGGATCCGTTCTTGCAATGCATTTGTGAGACGGATCCGGATCCGTCTACAAATGCTGTCCGTTTGCATGCAAATTGCTGTTTAGGCAGGCAGTTCCGGCGATGGAACTGCTTGCCGGATCACTCTGCCGCAGGTGTGAAAGTAGCCTTACTATTGCAAATGTGCACGTGGCTTACACCACATTTATTAGGCGTTTTTGTCTCGACGTGGGGCGTGCCTTATGGTAAAATGGGGTGACCTAAGGTGCGACAGTAGGATTAGACAATCTAAAGTAGTGTCAGATTTGTCATCCAGCATCATCCACTGGGAGTGCAAACTTCTCTACTGTCCCGATAGTTTGTTACAAAGTTCCATTGTAGATAAGGCTGTGTTCACATCCGAATTGAATGCTATGTTAGGTGCCTATGTCTGGACAAAATAGAGCAGCAGGTCAGGTAAAATGAGACACCATAAAGGAAACTTGACGGACTCCATTGTAGTCAGTGGGATCCGTGACAGATTCGGCACTGCCGTCATCCTCCTTGTTCTGCCGAACAATGGAAATGAATAACGTGTATGTGAACAGATCCTGAACTGTATCATCCTGCTTATGTATGCTCCTTTGCTCACAGAGGACTGCCTAGTTAGGCCTCATGCACACGACAGTATTTTTTCACGGTCCGCAAAACGGGGTTCCGTTGTTCCGTGATCCGTTTCCGTGTGTCTTCCTTGATTTTTGGAGGATCACCAGACATGAAAAGTGAAAAAGAAAATCTAAGTCAAGTTTGCCTTGAAAATGATAGGAAAAAAACGGACACGGATCACGGACGCGGATGACAATCTTGTGTGCCTCCGTGTTTTTTCACGGACCCATTGACTTGAATGGGTCCGCGAACCGTTGTCCGTCAAAAAAAATAGGACAGGTCTTATTTTTTTTGACGGACTGGAAACACGGATCACGGACGCGGATGACAAACGGTGCATTTTCCGAGTTTTCAACTGACCCATTGAAAGTCCATGGGTCCGCAGAAAATCACGGAAAACGGAACAACGGACACGGAACACAACAACGGTCGTGTGCATGAGGCCTTTGGCAGTCTTTTAGCGTTAGGCCAGTTTGGACGAGCACGTTCACTGCGTGAAACACGTACCATGTAGGAGCATGAATTCCTGTAGTGACCTCTGCTCCTCTGAATGGACAGCACAGCATTATAATGATTTATAATGCTGCGTGTCTCTGCCTGATTTGTACTGATGGCGTTACGTCAGGGCAGAAACACACAGCATTATAAATCATTCACCATGGGAATTCACGCTCCCACACGAAGCAGGTTTCACGGAGAGAACTCGCTCGCTCGTCTGAAGCTGGCCTAAGGAATAGTTCACATTTTAGTGATTTGGCCAGTGTTTGATCAGTGATTTCCATCAGTGATTCTGAGCTAAAACCAGGTGCTGGTCAGGAACGCGGAACAGGTCCCGATCTTTCCCTTAGGGCTCATGCACACGACCGTAAGTATTTTGCAGTCCGCAAAACACGGATCCGCAAAAAAAAAAAAAGTATGACATCCGCGTTTTTTGTTGTTGTGTGGATCCTGTTCTTGTCCGCAAAACGGAACGGACATACGGAAAGCACACATCATTTCAGTCATTTCATTTGTTTTTTGCAGACCCATTGAAATGAATGGTTCTACATACGGACCTGTAAAAAAACAGAGCGGAAATGGGAAAAAAATCTGTTTGTGTGCATGAGCCCTTATGCCTTATGTCTGTGTAGTCTCCAACCCTGGCTTTGGCTCCCAATCACTGTGTGAAAGTGACCTCAGATACCACTAGGTTTTCAGCTTCTGGATGGAGAGCCGAACAAGATACTGAAAATATTGTGAAATTGAAACACAAAAGTCACATTTTTAAATAATGTTGCAAGCACCAGGTTGTACAAAGTAACCTCTGAGTGTGGTTGTAGACATTTGGTGCAGCTCCCACCACTCTGGTCTCCTTTCCTCCACCTTATGGCTGCCTCTATTCCTAATAGTAGTAGTAAATGTGTTGCACCCATAATAGCCCATGAGTAGTGGAGGGAGACTGTCCTAGGAAAGGCATTGACTCCTAAGGGCTCATGCACACGACCGTTGCCTGTTTTGCGGTTCACAAATTGCGTGTGCATTACGCGTACTGCGGAACGGAACATCCGGCCTATAATAGAACAGTCCTATCCTTGTCCGTAATGTGGACAATAATATAATGTTCTATATTTTTGTGGATGAAACGGAACGGACAGATTGATGCGGACTGTTTATTCCCGATAACTGTGTGACAGTGTGGGTAAAGCATCAGAAACAACTGGTCACAGTGTAACCTCAACGTCAGTACATGCGTCTCCGTGTTTTTCCTCAAGAAGTGTAATAAAGCAGTTAAAGAGGTTTTCCAGCTTGATATGGTTTACAATAATGCTGGATTCAGAAAGCACGACCTGGCAGGCAATTATTGGGACTGTTCATTCCCGATAACTGCCTGCTCGTCAGTGGAGGTGAGAGGTGCATTTACATGCAGCAATCACTTAGTGTATAAGATGAGCAATGGTTACTGCCACCGCTCGCCTTCATACAGATTCAGTATTTCTGGGCAGCACACGGGACAATTTGCTGCCCAGAAGCGATGATTTCATGTGCTGCACGAAAGATCATTTCACCACATTTTTCTCAACAGCACGTTTACACAGGTCTATTATCGGGACTGAGTGTTCGTAGTAACCGAACATTGGGCCATGTAATTCCAGCTTAACAGATAGGCCCACACCTACTTTTTAAACTTCCCCTTCCTAGGGTCACGTGGCCCCTACTGACTGTCATGTGACTGTGGCAGCCAGCTTCCGCCCGGTGGTCACCTGCAGTACATACTGACATCAGCTCTGCAGTCATATTGGCTGCAGTGTGTCCCTTTAAAATACCTGATATTACGCGTTTCTGATCTTATCGACTTTTGTCCACGGATCAGGTATGCTGCATGTAAACACATGGGCCTGCTCTTCATGTAGGGACCACCGTGGTTTAGCACTGTTACATTTGGCTTCTTCAACCGTCCATTAGTAGGAACCCTAATGTCTGTACACAGGGGCGTTGCTATAGGGAGAGCAGAGGTCACAGTCACACTTGGGTCCTGGTGCCTGAGAGGACCCTGCTACATTATAAGATACCATTATTAGAAATGACGCATGGTAAGTGGGGGGACCGCTGGTCCAGATTTTGTCATAGGGTCCGGGAGCTTCAACGTACATTTCTACCTATATGCTGTGCGCCGTGAACTCCGGCAGTCTGTTCCAGAGGGGGAACATGGAGGATACCACTGTGTACCGGCGGATCCCGATTCACTATAATGGGATCCGACGGGGATCCAACCGCTTTCTGACACATATACCTGCTTTTGGTTGGACAAAAAATGCTGTACGTAGTATGCCGGATACAGTCACCAGAAGAGAGCGCAAATAGGCGCGCAAGATGATGGAGCAGATAGAAGTCTGCAGGAGCAGACTAAACAGAGTTTGTTTGTAGTCTGTTACCGTGGAGACACATACGTCTGCATAGAAGCTGTATACACAACACAGTATGATATTTTCCATCATTTTTGTAAAAATGCTCTTGCCCTTTAAGGGACTGTTTGCTTTATAGTGCAGTCATCTCGCTTAACAACCTTTTACATTTCGTCGCCTTTCAGTAACCGCGTTTCTTAGCCTTGATGTAAATTTTCTTAATCTGAAGCCAAAAATATCAGCTGGTTTGTTGCCTTTGGGTTGAATCGCGGCAGCCTGACAGCGAGTCCTCCCAAAAGCTCAACTCCCCTTTCAGCTATCGGCCTTTTATACGCCACTAAAATAATTTGAAATTAATAGGGGGCCTTTAACTATCCGTTCGGAGTCAATCTATTTCCTTTTAATGTGGACGTTTCTTTTTCCTTTTATAATGCTAATTTTAAAGTTACGTCTTTATAGCGATAAATTTGTAGTAATCCAATTTACTGGTATAAAGTACCGTAGTTGCCCGGCTTTCAGTTCTTACGCTCTTAGGAAAGTGATTAAGGATGAAATGCTTTCGATGGGTTTGGTCGGGGAGTTTTAGTACAAAAAGTCACTAGTTGGAAAGCTGTGGAGGATCCTTTTTTTGTACAGTGAAGTTAGTTGACAGAAAACGGACATTATGGTCTAGGTGCCTTTTACGGTTTAGTGGCCAGCTCAGCGTCCGTCAGTAAAGCAAGCCGGTCATACCCATGAGATAAATGAGCATTAGGACCGTACACTAGGCCGAGCATGCATGTGCGCGCCGCTGCCAGACACCTCTTATACCAGCTTATGAATCCAGCATGCCCGACTCTTCTGTCCCCCGGCCTTGGCCATTGGAGACAGGAGACCCCATACATATCAGATGGTGAGCCAATCCCGTCAAACTTGGCAGGTACAGTAATGTGACCCAGGTGTAGGAAGAGGCCGCAATGCTCACCGGAGCGCCACGGCCTCTTCAAACAGCGGATCAGCGGGGGTGCTTGGAATCAGAAGATGTGTCCTGAGGAAAGGCCATCAGTATTGTAGTCCCAGAAGACTCATGTCTCATATCTCAGTTGACTTGTACGGTATCTATCAGAATAGGACTTTACAGAATAGGTAAATTGTTTATTTGTGCACACCTAATATAACAGTTTGGCCTCTTTCACACGACCGTATGGCTTTTTCAGTGTTTTTCGGGCCGTTTTTTCCGGATCCGTTTTTTGTTTCCGTTGTGGTTCCGTTTTTCCGTATGGCATATACAGTATACAGTAATTGCATAGAAAAAATTGGGCTGAGCATAAAATTTTCAATAGATGGTTCCGCAAGAACGGATACGGAAGACATACGGATGCATTTCCGTATGTGTTGCGTTTTTTTTTTTGTGGACCCATTGACTTGAATGGAGCCACGGAACGTGATTGGCGGGCAATAATAGGACATGTTCTATCTTTTAACGTAACGGAAATACGGAAACGGAATGCATACGGAACACATTCCGTTTTTTTTTGCGGAACCATTGAAATGAATGGTTCTGTATACGGAACAGAAAAAACGGCCTGTGAACGGGAAAAAAAAAACGTTTGTGGGAAAGAGGCCTTTATTTCATCTTTATCAGGATGTATAAACCGATCCCCCCCTACAATAACCATTTAAGTCCTGTCCGCCTATTATAAGACATTACACCAGACCCCGGGTACCATGCTCAGGAGGGAGTGATCCCTGTGATATATTAGGAAACCTACCTGAACGGAAAGAATTTGGAGCAGTAAATTCCTAACATTTACTGCTTGGGTTGTTAACCCTTTAAGACTCGCTATGTTTGTTAGGGCTCATGCACACTGGTTCAGTGCCCGTATTGCGGACCGTAAACGGTTGGTCCGCAATATATGGGCACTGGCCATGTGCACCCAGTGCAGCAGATGCGGACCCGTTGACTTGAACGGGTCCACAATCTGACCGAATATAAGAATTCACCTATTTTTTGTGGAGCAGAGGCACGGATCGGCAGCTCATCAAAGCACTGCGAAGCGTTTCCGTGGGCTTTTGCGTCCGTGCCTCCGCACCGCAAAAGATAGAACATGTTCTTTCTGTGGCTGTATGTTGCTGATCGCGGACCCATTCCGGTGCATTGCGGACCACTATTTGCAGTCCGCAGCACGGGCACTGAGCCATTACACTCGTGTGCATGAGTCCATAGCTACATAATTTTTTAAGTGCATATTTTAAATTTAATTTCTTATTATTTTTCATGTTGGCTATATAGCACCCACATATTTCACAGAGATATACACAGATTGTGACCACTTACATCAGTCCCTGTCCACATTGTGACCACTTACATCAGTCCCTGTCCACATTGTGACCACTTACATCAGTTGCTCTTCACGTTGTGACCACGCACATCAGTCCCTGTCCACATTGTGACCACGCACATCAGTCCCTGTCCACATTGTGACCACGCACATCAGTCCCTGTCCACACTGTGACCACGCACATCAGTCCCTGTCCACACTGTGACCACGCACATCAGTCCCTGTCCACACTGTGACCACGCACATCAGTCCCTGTCCACACTGTGACCACGCACATCAGTCCCTGTCCACACTGTGACCACGCACATCAGTCCCTGTCCACACTGTGACCACGCACATCAGTCCCTGTCCACACTGTGACCACGCACATCAGTCCCTGTCCACACTGTGACCACGCACATCAGTCCCTGTCCACACTGTGACCACGCACATCAGTCCCTGTCCACACTGTGACCACGCACATCAGTCCCTGTCCACACTGTGACCACGCACATCAGTCCCTGTCCACATAGTGGCGCACTATGTATTTTTGCTATTGCACAAAGGAGACACCAGTTCCAAGGGAAGCTAGGGGCCTGTGTGGGATTTTCAGTTGATGTTGCTCACTCTATTATAGTGACTACTTGCATTCCCTATGCAATAACAATTGTGGAGCATCTATTCTTATGACTCCATGTTGTGATGTTACTCTGTTATTCCTAATAGAAGTTTATGAAGAAATTGCCAACTTAAAGGGGGTTATCCCATAATTAATGTTAAAAAAATGGCTTCTTAGGGGGCGTGCAATTTCTCAGGGATTGTGTTCTTTCTGCTGTAGCTGGTGGCAGTTGAAGGATGGAACAGAGCATGTACTTTCATCTCAGTGAGGTGGACAGAGAAATTAGAACAAGAGCAAACAGCAGGTGGCGCTATACAGATAGATTTTATTGAATAGCTCAGTGGCTATACTAATCTTTTAATGATATGCAATTATAAAAGTATTCAGATCCAGGTGCTGGCAAAATCACGTACATGTACATGATCTGGGTAAGGGGATGTATAGAGTGGGCCCACATGCTGAGCTCACTCCATACATGCCGGGTGCTGGCTGTATAACACAACCGGTCCCCCTGGCATAATGATCGGGATTGGCGATGATGTCATCATTTAACCCCTCAGACGTTAGTATTTTTCGCCCTATAAGACAGACTTTCCCATAAGAGGCACCTAGGTTTTAGAGGAGGAAAATAATAAAAAATAAAATTTTTCATTAGACCTCAGATCAGACCACCAATAGAGACCCCCAATGTTAAACAGACCTTAGATCAGACTCCCACTGTTAAGAAGACCCAAATCAGTCCTCAGATCAGACCCCCAATCACCTTTTAAGTCAGACCCCTAATGTTAATAGGACACCATTCAGGCCTCAGGTCAGACCCCCAATGTTCATAAGGCCCCAGTCAGAACCCCAGTGTGAAAAAGACCCCCAATCAGACCTCAGATCTGAGCACCAATGTGAATATGACCCCCCCCCCCCCATTCAGACCTCAGATCAGACTCCCATGTTAATTAGAGCTCAGAGCACACACACAAAAAAAAACTCTCCTGCTCTTGACGCTGCTGCTCCTGAGACCCAGTGCTGCTCTTGTTTTTTTTTTGCCGCGATGTGGTGTGACCCGACTTTACACAGTGTGAGGCCACTGAGAGTGCTGATGTCCTCACACTGACATCCCCCCCCTCCCTCACTTTGGGGGAAAAAAGTGTGTCTTGGCGAATAATATGATATTCTATATTGGTCACAAAGTCAGGCAGCCCCACTCCTGGTGAAGTATGTTTTGATGTCCAGGAAAAAAAGTGTTAAAACATCTTTGTAGTTTGAGAAGAAGCTTAAGTTCTCATGAACACACTTCATACTATACAAAAAGTTCTATAGAAACTATAATACATTGCCTGTCCAAAAAAAAAAGTCGCCACCAAAAATACGCTTTTAGCTTTGATTACGGCGCAGATTCGCTGTGGCATTGTTTCGATAAGCTTCTGCAATGTCACACAATTTATTTCCATCCAGTGTTGCATAAATTTTTTAATCAAGATCTTGCATTGATGATGGTAGAGTCTGACTGCTGCGCAAAGTCTTCTCCAGCACATCCCAAAGATTCTCAATGGGGTTACCATGCTGACCTCATTCTTGGAGCACATACTGTTGCTGAGCCTAGACCTGACCAACTGCAGCAACCCCAGATCATAGCACTGCCCCCACAGGCTTGTACAGTAGGCACTAGGCATGATGGCTGTATCACTTCATCTGCCTCTCTTCTTACCCTGATGCGCCCATCACCCTGGAACAGGGTAAATATGGACTCATCAGACCACATGACCTTCATCCATTGCTCCAGAGTCCAATCTTTATGTTCCCTAGCAAATTAAAGCCTTTTTATCTGGTTTGCCTCACTGATTAGTGGTTTTCTTACGGCTTCACAGCTGTTCAGTCCCAATCCCTTGAGTTTCCTTCGCATTGTGTGTATGGAAATGCTCTTACTTTCACTATTAAACATAGCCCTGAGTTCTACTGTTGTTGTTTCTTCCTTCACCAAACGTTTAAGTGATCGCCGATCACGGTCATTCAGGATTTTTCTCCGCCACATTTCTTCCTCTAATACAATGGGTCCCCACTATCCTTCCAGTTTTTAATAATGCGTTGGACAGTTCTTAACCCAATTTTAGTAGTTTCTGCAATCTCCTTAGATGTTTTCTCTGCTTGATGCATGCCAATGATTTGACCCTTCTCAAACAGACTAATATCTTTTCCACGACCACAAGATGTGTCTTTCGACATAGCTGTTTAAGAAATGAGAAGCAACTCATTGCACCAGTTGGGGTTAAATAACTTGTTGCCAGCTGAAAGATAATCGTCCATGCAGTAATTATCCAATAGGAGGCTCATAACTATTTGCTTAGTTAAATCCAGGTGGCGACTTATTTTTCGGACAGGCAGTGTACATCCACACAGCTGAGTAGTTGTCTAGGCTGCCAGTAGTTTTATGCTGCCAAGTTACCAAATTTTCCAGTTAAACTTTCATTCTTGCTTACATCTCTGTTGTGTTCTCTACGGTAAGCTCTTTTAGTTCAGAGATTTGCAGCCAACCTTGGCCACATGTGATTTCTTTTCCTCCCACTTGTCCCATTATCTTGCTAGAATCCAGTGTGAGAGTAACTCTATTACGGAGGCTTTTCTCGACAGCACTGGCCCTGTGCCATGCCTTCTCTCGGTTGACATTGAGAATATGCCACAAGCCATGGATACCCACTTGTCACTGTTACATGCTTCTGTTTAGCGCTGGAAGGTAATATGCAATGATGTAAGATGTAGAAAACGTTTAAAAAAAGTGTCATATAAGTTCAGATTTGGAACAGAATTATTACACCCCTGCCAGAAGACTTCATTATCATATGTTAAACAGATTTTATTTATTTTATTTGTAGAAATTTTGATTGGTTTAAAAAAAAAAAAAAAATCCTAAAATTGTGCAGTTTTTACACAGACCACTAGGCCTAAAATATGCCAAGACTTTCTATTCTGTGCATGTAACTTTTTTCAGCAGTCGTTTCATTATCATCACAGGCAGGATTCCATTGACAGATAGTACCTGTATGGATTAACTTAGGATTCAACATTCACAATAGGTGCTATTACAGCTTATCTGCTCCCTCTTAACCTCTGCACAGATCACAGGTGCATACCTGAAAAAAATCCCCCATACAAGTCGATGAATTTTCTCCAGACTATTGTGTCTATGGCCCAAAGGAACAGGACGTCTTGACATATTCAAGGCCCAATGGCCAGTGCGAAAAAGTTGATTTAAAGGATTATTCTCATCTCAGACCGCTGGGACCCGCACCTAAATCCAGAACGGAGGTGGTGGTGGGTGCACTGCGCATGTGCAGCCACTCTCCATTCATTTTCTACGGGCCGCCAAAAATAGACGTGCACTGGCTCGGCTATTTCCGTCGGGCCCATAGAAGTAAATGGGAGCGGTGGCCGGTCATGTACGGTGTGCTCCCATTCACTTCAATGGGGAGAGCGCTTGTTGGTGGCCGGACCGGACTCCTCCAGCCACCACTTTGCGGGGCTCCATTCCCGATATAGGTGCGGGTCCGCTGGGACCCGCACCTATAGGACAATGGAGACATATCCTAGCGATATGCCCCCATTGTCTACAATGAGACAACCCCTTTAAAGGGAGTCTGTCATCACAGTTTCACCTTTTTAACCCTTCCCATAGCTTTCTAGCAGCATTACAGTTGATAAAAACATTACCTTCATAAGCAATCGTGGACTTATAAAACTGACAAAATTCATCTTAGTAGGATATGCAAATGAGGGCTCGCAAGTGCCCAGGGGCGGCATCAACCTCGTAGGTGCCCAGGCAGCTCTGCCTTATCGTCGTTTCGCCCCGCCCAGTCTTTCCCTCTGCCCGCCCATCCTTTCCCTCTGCCCGCCCATCTTCTTACTTCTTCTCTCGCCGAGATCCCGCGCATGCGCACTGGGCCGCCAGAGGGAAAGACTGGTCAGAGGGAAAGACTGGGCGGGGGGAAGCGACGATAAGGCAGAGCTGCCTGGGCACCTACGAGGTTGAGGCCGCCCCTGGGCACTTGCGAGCCCTCATTTGCATATCCTGCTAAGATGATTTTTGCCAGTTTTATAAGTCCACGATTGCTTATGAAGGTAATGTTTTTATCAACTGTAATGCTGATAGAAAGCTATGGGAAGGGTTAAAAAGGTGAAACTGTGATGACAGACTCCCTTTTAAACAAAAGGTCATTTTCTGATGACACATTCCCTTTATACATTAGAGACAGAGGTCCTACCACTTCGACTTCCCAGTGAAAATGCAGATGCATATCTACAAATGCTGTCTCTCGTTGGTTGGTGGTTACAGAATTGGAAACATGTCAGATAAAGTAGTGACTATGGGGTAGACATTCTTTTCTGTCACTAATCCCAGCCTAAGATTTCATTAAAACTTCCTTTTCTTTTTACATCACAAGAGCAGAAGAGTGAAGATAATGGAGTCCATTGGGTTCCACTGCGGTGCCCATAATTTTGACAGGAAGAATCGTGCTGCATGCTGAGCTATTCTTCCTTTCAAATATGATGGAATCTCCTGACAGAAGTGTGAACAGAGTCTAAGGGTCATTTTAGATGTGCCAAAGTGGGGCCATAACAAGTGACAATATAAATAAATAAAAAATCGATCGGCGCTCCAGTTAAAGAGCCTTGACAGAGATCGGTGGATACTGTATGGGGATGACCGATTCTTCCATCCAGCCAGCAGCATCTCATGGGGAGATGAGCAACCAACGTTTTATGCCACATAGAAGATACCTTTCAGCCAAGAAATGCGCATTAGCTCATATGTCATCAGTTTGCCGCCCTGTTTAAATGGGCAGTGATGGAGAACGATCTTTGAGTGCATGTTCAGTTAGGACCTTACCATGGTTCCTCTCGGGGACTAATAGATAAAGATCAACGTCTAGAGCTAAAGATAGGTGGACCTTTTAATGTCCTTTTAACATGAAGAGCAGCTTTCAAACCCATGCTTTGGTTGGCACATTATATTGTTCATGTTTGTCTTCACAAGTCCAGGGCCTAAATGTCACGGATGGTGTTGCAGAAAACTGGAAGTTATAAATAAACATCCGACTGACTTGATCCCAATCTAAGGAACATATGGGTGAGCCCTATAAAACCCCTAGAGCTCTCCCTGACTGCTATGCCCATGCAAAGGTCTTTATCATAGACGATGGCATTCCCTCGTACCTAGACTGTGTGACACCTGAAAACACTATAATAGTGAGGGGACACGACCACCGACTCCCTGCACTTAATACGGAGGGGGTCAGGGTCACCTAGAATCAAGCCAGCACGGAAACACAAATAAAGGAAAAAGACTTATCTGAGGAATCAGCAGTTGCAGCATCCAGCAGTGAACTCAATCCAGGAAGTAGTATAAACCGCAAAGTGAGGCAGTATGGGAGGGAATATAAAGGGAGGCAATCAGTGTAAATAGGTGACAGCTGAGAGAAGGAAAGGAGATGACAAAGTGAAACCAAAACAAAGAACATCATGCAAGAGGTACAGAAGAACGTCTGTCAGACCTTCTCAGAGAGCTGGCGGTGACACTAAAGTGTAGATCATTAATTTAATGGACACCAAATCTTCCATCTTTATATGTGTGTAAATGAAGAGAGCAGGTCTACTAGACACGTGTTTGGTGACCCGTGGATGCGAGGTCAGACTACACAAGGTTTGTTTGTAGTCTGTAACCAGGCAGAAACATAGGTCTGCATTAGAGCTGTATACACCAAATGGTTTATTCGGAGATAAGATTTGTTACATTTGATATCTTTTGCTTTTGAGCAGGTAACATAATAACTTGATTTATCGTGTCACCAGCAGGTTGTTGAACTTCCCCTTTGTGATTAACCTCGCTGCTATCTCATACCAATCCAATAAAGAGACTGATAAAGCCACGCCACATCCATACTCACATCTCTAAACTATTTTATGACATGAAATATTCTCCACATTGCAGTGTCTGCCATGGTATTTGACAAAGATATAAAAGTAATTCTTTGTAGATGAAACTCCATTTAGGGTGTATTCACAAGTAAAACTGTTTCGGTAAAATGTGCACTTTTCAATGTTGTTATATTTTTTCACTAATGTAACATATTTCAACTGCTTTTCAACCGCTACAGGTGAATATACTTTTACTTGCCTCATATTCTTGCCTAAAAGTGTTTTGCGGTCCGCAAGTTACGAATCCCCAAAACACAGATCCCGGCTGTGAGCGTGCCACCCATGCCACCTGTCTAGCGAAAGGTCCTATTCTTGCATCCAAAGCAGACAAGAATAGGACATGTTCTATTGTATTGCGGTGCCGCGGAACAGACGTGCGGATGCAGACAGCGCACCCGTGTGGTGGCACCATTGTGGCACCGATGAATGGGTCAGAAGCTATGGCTGTGTGCATGAGGCCTTACTTTGGACCCTGTTAACAACAAGGGGCTTCTAGTCAAACAGGTTTAAAGTTTGCCTATGTCAGTGATTTGCAACCTTATACCAGGGGACCCTGAATATTGATCACTCCTGGGGCGCCCCTACGTCCACTGTTAGCCTTGTGATGAAAACTCAATGTCCGTGTTTACTGACCCTTGTGGGCTGCGAGCTGGGGACAAAGCCAGGTTGTGGCTGCTGTATGACCTATTGTCATGGACGTACCAAGACATACAGACGTCCCGGCGACAGTGAGTGGCAGGAGATCTGTGAGTCTGGCAACACGTGGTTTGATCTGACAGGTTTTCATTGTGGATCAATAGGCGTCTGTGTTGTTTCTGGTAATGGCCAGGTGTTGTTTATATGGTCATTTAACCTTCCTTATTTATAGTTGCTTCTCCCACTATGCTCTGCGGTTTATAGCTTCTGTGCCTGTGGATAGTTTGTGGTTGGATCTCAGCTGAGTTCCTAGTGCTTCCTTAGCCCTTTTGAAGTTAAGTCTTTCCTTTCCCTTTTGTATTTTTCACAGATTGAACATAATCCTGTTTAGGGAATTCTATAGTAGAACGTGATCATAGACACAAGAATTCACAGTAGTATCATCATTCTAAAATATAACTTTTAATGTTAACGTATAAAAAGATCAATACACCCTTCATATATAGTAGATAGTAAATGATGAAAAGAAAAAGAAAATAATAACCTCGGGGCAGGTAAGATGTTAACTAGTGCGATGTTAGTAATCCGGTTAATAGATGTTAATAAACCTGCTTGGGGCAGTTGCCCTAGTCCTAGCCCTATTGTAGCAGCCCTGCCTAATTACGGAATAGCCGCCCCGATAGGGGCGATCCCGTCTCTCGTGCCTCCTGGTGTCCCTAATAGACCCTGATACGGGAATATAGCTATCTGGTAGGGAACCCTGAATGAAGGCCTAGGCTAATCTACACAAAAGAAAATAATAAATGTATAAAGATACAAAAAATAGGTGACTACGACACCCAATTACCAAGTGTGATATATAAAAATAATAAATCAAAACAGTCAATTGTCCAATAGCGTCCCTACGCGTTTCGCCTGGTTGGTGTCAGGCTCATCAGGGGACATATTTGACAAGCAGTACCTATCACCGTGAAATACTACAATTATTATTAAACATATATAAATTTATTTTCTTTTTGATATATTTTGATATATTTTATATATTTCTCTATAGAGATATTCAGAGAAATCTTGAAACATATAATAAAAAGGCCAATAGCTAGAACATGCTGATCAGTCATTTTGATACAATGATCCGGTCAGTTAGTACTAGCAAGAAGATAAAGCAGGTCTCAATATTATTGTAAGAGACCCAAAGACCCCCTCACATCTCCTGCTAGTACATTATGGCCAGACTGAAGTATACCACACCATATATCCAGGTATATAACCCTCAGTCAATTATAGTGCAACTGTGCCTCAATAATCATACCAGGCCAAAAGTTATACCGATAAATAAATGACATATAAATGACATATAGAGTGCAAGTCCATATTAATGATGCAACGATATGGACTGTTCAAGTCATAACCATCAGTCCACGTCACAGTGATATAGAGTCACTGATGAATATGTGATGCTGTGTGGTATCAGATAGTTTTTATCATTACTACTTGCATGCCCCTTAGAGGTAGAAACGGCTGATAGTGGTCCCCATGGGTCAAGATGTTCGTGGCACTGGCAGCATCCTGTATGACCGGCGTTCGGTGGTAAAGCGGCGAGGTACTGACGGCGTTCCTGCCTTTTAAAGCTTAGTTTGGGTTCTGTGTCTTGCATTTCCCTATTGTTTGTATTAGGCCTGAAGTAGACTCCTGTTCGTCCTTCCTTTTGGAGGAACAGGTAGTCTCGTCCCTGCCATTAGTACCAGGGTCCTATAGGGCTAGATGGGAATCTAGGTATTCCTGCATATAAACTCGCGTACCTCACCCATCTGGACCTTCAGTGCAAACTGCTAGAAATTCATTCATAACTTCTAGAAGGAGTTATACAAAAAAAAGTGCAAGAATAGATGCTCCAGAATTGTTATTACAAGGGGAAAATAAGTAGTTGCTAAAACAGACATGTCAGAGGAGGCCTTTGTGTTTCCCACTTGCAACCACTCTATCCTTCTGTTTTCACACTTACCACTATTGTATCCCTCTTTGTTCACACTTACCACTACTGTATCCCTGTTTCCACACTTGTCACTACTGTATCCCTCAGTGTTTCACACTTGCCACTACTATATCTCCCTGTTTTCACACTTACCACTATCCCTTAATAGAGTTGTCCCGGGTATCGAATTTTCAATACCCAATCAATACTTTTAGACCCTGATCGATACGATACTGGGATTTGCTATTTTTTTTTATACTAGGCACGCCAGCGCACGCCATGTTCTCCTCAGTAGCAGACGCGGCTGCTGCTGCCGCCAATGAAGAGAGAGGGGAGGGGCTGTGGTCACTGTGCTACCAATGAATATAATTTACCCCTAAATGCAAATGTATGCTCGGATGCCGGCCGTATCACATACCCGGCACCTGGCCTCAATGACAGGGCAGACCTGAGGGGTTAATTCCCGCGGATCGCCATGCCCTGTCATTGAGGCCAGCACCCGACCGAGCATACATTTGTATTTATATTCATCGGTGGCGCCGTGGCCACAGCCACTTCCTCCTCCTCAGTATTATAATCATGTTCATTAGCACAGGGCAGCAGGGACAGTGTAAAGTCCTATTTACCCTAATAGAGCTCTATAAGGGCGAATAGGACAAGCGTTTCAGCCCCCTAAGGTGGCTAAAGTTAAAAAAAAAAAAAATAAATAAACTCCCCACCAAAATATTAAAAGTTCCCAATTTTACATATAAAAATATAAACACAATCAAAAAAAGGGCGAGCTGTTAAAATATAAAAAAATATCTCCTGTGCGGTGAACACCATGACAGAAAATATAATAAAAATAGGATAGGACTGTTCTATTATGGGCAGGTTCTATAAAATGTGGAATGCACGCTGCTTTTTTGGTGTTTTATTTTTTTCCGCGTGGTATCGAATGGTATAGAGTATTGCAATACTTTTTTTTATGGTTTCGAAATCTAATCAAAATTTTGGTATCGTGACAACCCTATCCCTTGGTGTTTCACACTTGCCACTACTGTATCTATGGGAGTTTCACATTAGCTACTACAACAGGTGTGATTTACTGTCCCATTACTGTACTGTATTCAGCGCTTCTTCCAGCTAGTTGCATCCTCCGTTGATTGACGCTCTTTCCGAAGTCATCATAATCTATGGTGGCCGTTGATGGCCCTTGTGAGTTGAAATCATCTTTTTTTTTTTTTTTTTTTTTAGGCCACCGCATGTCGGGGCACACACTGTGATTTTATGTGTGCAGTATCCAGCTCTGTCCGATACACAGTGGACAGAGCTGTGCCGTTCCGGCAACATCTTCTGGCGCCGTGAAACTGCTGATCTTCAGGGATCTCGAACCTTTACCAATCTAATATAGATTATCTTTCATGAGGATAGACCTTCAATAATAGAATCCTGCAATACCCCTTTACGCAAGGCACGTGTGTGCGTCTGTGCTGCATAATCGCACATAAAGTCTACAAAGTGAAAATCTGGAAATGCCCCTTTAAGACTAATCTTTTAGTGTTTAGTATGTCTACTGCTGTGATGCAATTTGCAAACCGATGCAAATAAGGCTAGTTTCACACTAGCGGCAAGGGAATTTGGCAGGTGAACAGCCTATCGGATCCGTCCTGCCGCTACGACATGTAGTACTTTTATTCCGGCGGCCTCTCGGTGTGCGCTGCCGTCGGAACTCCGCCCCACCCCCATTATAGTCAATGGGGCCGGAGCGGTAGTCCGGGGGCACGCGTGCACTAGCGGCAGGACGGATCCGACAGGCTGTTCACCCGCCGGAACAGCCTGCCAGAGGTCCGTGCCGCTAGTGTGAAAGTACCCTTAGGCCTCTTTCACACTTGCGTTGTTGGGATCCGGCATGCACTTCCGTTGCCGGAGGTGCCTGCCGGATCCGGAAAAACGCAAGTGTACTGAAAGCGTTTGAAGACGGAACCATCTTCCAAATGCTTTCAGTGTTACTATGGCACCCAGGACGCTATTAAAGTCCTAGTTGCCATAGTAGGAGCGGGGAGCGGGGGAGCGGTATACTTACAGTCCGTGCGGCTCCCCGGGCGCTCCAGAATGACGTCAGAGCGCCCCATGCGCATGGATCACGTGATCCATGCGATCACGTGATCCATGCGATCACGTGATCCATGCGCTTGGGGCGCCCTGACGTCACTCTGGAGCGCCCGGGGAGCCGCACGGACGGTAAGTATGCTGCTCCCCCGCTCCCCGCTACACTTTACCATGGCTGTCAGGACTTTAGCGTCCCGGCAGCCATGGTAACCACTCTGAAAAAGCTAAATGTCGGCTCCGGCAATGCGCCGAAACGACCTTTAGCTTAAGGCCGGATCCGGATCAATGCCTTCCAATGGGCATTAATTCCGGATCCGGCCTTGCGGCAAGTGTTCCGGATTTTTGGCCGGAGCAAAAAGCGCAGCATGCTGCGGTATTTTCTCCGGCCAACAAACGTTCCGGTCCGGAACTGAAGACATCCTGAACGGATTTCTCTCCATTCAGAATGCATTAGGATAATCCTGATCAGGATTCTTCCGGCATAGAGCCCCGACGACGGAACTCTTGCCGGAAGACAATAACGCAAGTGTGAAAGAGCCCTAAGATGCAAACTGTTTTCTTTGTAATGTCTTTTTGTTTTTTACTACGGTATATAACAGTTGTACTTAGTAAAATCCCCTCTCTGGATGTCAATCTGAAGCCTATATATTTAGCACAGTTTTATTTTGTAAGCAGGGTGCGGTCACTTATGTCCTATGGCTCATTTTTTCCTAATTATATGATGACTTTAACAGTTGTCGGTGAAAACAGAACACACCCCGGGTGACCTAAAATGCGAATTAGAACTGAACAGTTTTTTTTATTTTTTTCTGATTTATGATGACCGGAAAAAAAAGTACATCTTTGGTGCCCTGTGCATCAGGGGAAGCGGAGGTAACCTATGTGACCACACAGACTGTATATCTAGGCAGCCCGAGCTTTATGTTATCCATTCTGATATACTGGTAGAAAGGACCTGGAGAGTGGCTGAAGAACGTAATCAACACAAGCAGAACTAGGATTGTGAGCTAGAGAACGGTGAACTCAATGGGACTCCCCGATATTATATGTATTGGCGGGAATTTTTATCACTTGTAAATTACAGGTTTATTTTGTTCATTTATATAGCCATAAAATGCTGTGCAGCACTTTACAGACATTGTCACCACTCATTGTCTCCATTGTGACTCCCAATCTATATGTCCAGTCAGGGGCGGATTGGCCATAGACCTTACAGGGAAATTTCCCAGTGGGCCTCTCAAGCACTCCTCTCCTGCCACAACCCACATGCCCTCCTGAATTCAACTGCTCTGGCCCACATCTAACTTCTTAAGCCCCCTGCTTCATATCTTAATCGGAGAGAACTGGAGGAGAACTGGCAGCTATTAATGGCCACCACAGAGGGACAGCTTGTGGGGCAGTATATTGTGCTGCTGTGTGGTATATGGTTCTGGTGCACTATGGTATTGCTGAGCCTGCTGATTTGTGATGTCCCGCCTTCTGTCAATTTGGACCGTCCTACAACATGGGGCCACTTTTAAGATTTTTTTCCAGGGCCACTTTAAATTCCCAGTCCGCCCAAGTGTCAAGTTAATTAATATGTTTTTGGAGAGTGGGAGGAATTGCACGCAAACATGTGGAGAACATACATGGTTTATACAGATGTAACCCTGGTTGGATTCAACTCCAGTACCTTAAAGGGAGTTGTTCATCCCCGTGGACCCTTCTGGCAGAACCCCCCAGAGTGGCCTGACCTGCTGAGGGAATCATACTTACAATATCTGGTTTGACAAGGATCACGTGGCCGCTGGCCTCACCTGGTCTGGACACACTTGGTGGTCTGCCAGAAAAGCCCCTAGGTCTGAACTTTTAACAACACCAACCATTGAGCAACCATTCAGCCTGTAGAACAGTGGCCTTTCTCCTGAAGCTTTGTAGCATGGTCCTAGTTTGGCTCTAGATTTAATGCAAACACTCTATATGTTTGTGTAATATTTGCTTACTGTTTGCTATATTTGACTGTAGGCAAATGCATCCTTTGAAAATGGCACATCAGTGTATACTTTACTATTTCCACTTATAAAACTGTATACAGTCTTTGCCACTTTGATGTTGTTATCAAGTTGTTTAGCACCTAGACCCACAATTTATTAAAGGCCCCTTTAAACGGGTCAATGATCAGGGCAATTATTGGGAAGGAACGTTCCTAGGAATTCCTGTTCCTGATAACTGGCCTATGTACATGTGACGACAATCACTTCAAGAATGATCAAATGCTCATTCATCAGATGAAAGAACTGCTGATGTGGTCACCAAAATCATTGTTTCTGAGCGGCAGATCGTGCTGTCTAAACAGGGATCTGCTGCCCAGATACATTGATTCTTTATGGGGACAAGCAAAATCACAGCAGCGATTCCTCGTCCCCATGTGCAGCGACCCACAGGTGGAGAGTCAGGAGGAGGGTAGTGGTAGTTGTTGCACTGATAGGAGTTGGGGCCATGCAGTGAGTGGAGGGTGCACCCTTTATTCCCTTGGGGCACACCCTGGGCTTTCTGGGGCTCCTGCCTGGTGTTAGGTGAGGTGCGCTTGATGTTAGGTAGATGGGTGCAAGGCAGATGTTGGGGCCGGCGGATAAATGATGGAGTCAATGAACAGGCCCGTTGGTACCCATCCTGTAACATGCCATATTGGCCTGTCTAGCTAAGAGCCAGGTGCCTATCCTGTACAGTGCTGTGTCGGGCTGTCCTGCCAAAAGCCAGGTTCTCATCCTGTAGAGTGGCGTTTTGGGCTGTCTAGCTAACAGCCAGGTGCCTATCCTATAGAGTGCCGTGTTGGACTGTCTAGCCAAAAGCCAGGTTCTCATCCTGTAGAGTGCCGTGTTGGGCTGTCTAGCCAGAAGCCAGGTTCTCTTCCTGTAGAGTGCCGTGTTGGGCTGTCTAGCCAAAAGCCAGGTTCTCACCCTGTAGAGTGGTGTGTTGGTCTGTCTAGCCAGAAGCCAGGTTCTCATCCTGTAGAGTGCTGTGTTGGGCTGTCTAGCTAACAGCCAGGTGCCCATCCTGGCTTCAGCCAGGCTAACAGCCAGGTGCCCTAGCTAACAGCCAGGTGCCCATCCTGGCTTCTGGCTGTCTAGCCAGAAGCCAGGTTCTCTTCCTGTAGAGTGCCGTGTTGGTCTGTCTAGCCAGAAGCCAGGTTCTCATCCTGTAGAGTGCTGTGTTGGGCTGTCTAGCTAACAGCCAGGTGCCCATCCTGTAGAGTGCCGTGTTGGGCTGTCTAGCCAAAAGCCAGGTTCTCATCCTGTAGAGTGCCGTGTTGGGCTGTCTAGCCAAAAGCCAGGTTCTCATCCTGTAGAGTGCCGTGTTGGGCTGTCTAGGCCAGTGTTTCCCAACCAGTGTGCCTCCAGCTGTTGCAAAACTACAACTCCCAGCATGCCCGGACAGCCTTTGGCTGTGCGGGCATGCTGGGAGTTGTAATTTTGCAACAGCTGGAGGCGCACTGGTTGGGAAACACTGGCCTAGATAACAGCCAGGTGCCTATCTTGTAGACTGTCATAATTGCCCATGTAGCCATAAACCCTGCAGGTCATATACATATATATATATATATATATATATATATATATATATATATATATATATATATATATACCACCTTGTAGATTTCGTAGTGGACCATAAATGAATTATATCAATGGGCAATCAACAAGTGGTTAATGTGGTGCACACCTTTCCGGTAATATGATGCAGCTTACATTTCTTTATGCAGCCATCCATTGTCAGTGGCATCTATATTGATTCTCATGTCTACCGTAATATTCCTTATTGAGATGGTCTCCTAGGTTAGGATCCTTTTGCATTAGCTGAGTGCATAGTCTTTGAACACGTGGCACTGGCATTGCCCCAGATCTCAATACAATGTGCAGAAGTCTCTCTCCCTCTGAATGGATGGTTTTGGAGCCAAAATGTCTTTGCATGAGGCCCTCAGAGTGCAGAGGCAGTTCAACCAGATCAGCCTGACAACCGGAGAGAACAAAATAACTGTCCTTGAAAGTGTGGCTGATGACCCTGAGGTTTTTTTTAACCCTTGCTTGTGTAATGCGACATGCCAACCGCAGACAAAGGCATACATTTATCAATGCCATCTAAATGATTAGACTGAACAATCCTTAGACGTTCTGTAGAAATTCCTAAACTTTTCCTTTTGTATCTAAAGGTTGTGGACACACTTGGTTAAAGGGGTGTCTAGCCTTTAGTAAACGATGGCTTATCTTCAGGATAGGCCACCACTAGCTGATCAGTGGCGTCGGGCACCCCAAGCCCATGTCTGAGCCGGAGCTACCACGGCACCTTCAACATCTGAGCGGAGGGAGTGCACTACTACAGTCCTGCTCCCAAAGGATAGGCCAACACTTACTAAAGGCTGGACAACCCCTTTCATATTCTATGTGACATCTCTTTCTTGGTGATATCTGCTCTACTGATGGTGCTTTTTGCTAGAAATATGGGTCTCCGTTTTATCTTCATTTCTCCTTTTAGGGTTCTTTATTTTCTCTATGTTTGCTAATGCTCTCGAAGAGGATCTGTCACCTTTCGTGCCATGTCTCATGTAAGAACAATTCTGGATCATCTATTCTTATGACTCGGTGTTGTATAATTCCTTTATTATTCCTGCTACAAGTTATGAATGAATTGCCTGTAGTTTACAATGAAGGTCCAGGTGGGTGTTACCAGTTGAGGGTGTGTCCCTGCACAGTCTGACACTGACAGCACTGACTTAATAGTGTCAAGGAACACACTCTAAACTGGTAATACCCGTCTGAACCTTCAATACAAACTACTAGTAAGTCATCCATAAGTTCTAGCAGGGATAATAAAGGATGGTGCATCATAGAGTCATAGAAATAGATGCACCAGAATTGTCATTACAGTGGGGATGCAAGTAGTTACTAAAACAGAAATGTCCGTAGGGGTTACAGGTAGGAGCACCTATCATATATGTACAGGGGGCCTCCAAATTCTCCCCCGATATATGATGACAGGGCAGTGAAGGATCGGGAAAATTGACTTTCAATGTCTAATCCTTTTTTTCTGGGTTTATCTGGAAGCAGCTTTCTCCTCTGCTGCCTTCCAAAGCACACGCATGCTCAGCCAACTGAGCAAGCATGTGCATGGAGAAGTCGGGGGTATCGTTTTTTTTTTTGTCCACTTTATTACGGGTATCTGAAAATTTCCCATGATTTGCTGATGTGGAAGCAGAATTGAAGGTCTGGGTCTTTATGGTTTGTAAGGGATTAACGGCAGATCTATTCCTTGTCATCTCGAAGCCCTTCAGTTTCGTGATAATTAAGATCTGGGTGAATGTCCTATGATTTATTAACATGGATATGTTTGCAGGAGGATATGTTGCTTAGCTACCTCTAATTCTCCACTCGACATGTTTCCGTCCTAATTAGCGCCACATGGAGCGCCCATATTACTTTTACAAATGCATGGATGAACCTTTGAGGTTACTGTTGGTGACCAAATGATTGAAAATGAAGAGATATCTGTAGAGCATTAACTTTGCTTTAGTCCACTTAGTACAGATATGCAGCACATCACTGACTGTGAACCTAAATCACTTTAGGACGGTGGTGGGCATTTTTGTCCTGGGGGTTGCATTCCTTTGGTTGCCCTCCTTATGGCCACTGGTTCCCCTCTTATTTGTGCATGCAGGAGTTTTTTTTTCCGCCTAAAATAACGGATTTTAGACAGAAATGGCTAAAAGGGATGCAACATGTGCATAACGCATGCCTAAAGTACAGGATCCGTTTTCTTTCTGCTCTTCTGATGGGTCAGAAGAACGGAAAATGAAATGGTTATGTGAACCCAGCCTAAGGCCTCTTTCACACAAACAATAGGCATTGTGTCAGGATGTGTTCAGGGTGCTGTCACAGGTAACGGGGAGGGGAAAACACCAAATACACACAACAACAAAAGGACAACAATCTAGGCCTCTAAAACTAAGGCAGAGGGATGGTGACCTCCTAGTAATCCCTAGGCCTTTCCCTAACTCCTGCCAGTATGAGCAGATCCTGAAGGTGGAAATACCCATACGCCTTATACCTAAAGCCCTGCTCAAACTGACGAGCCCTAGAATAGGGAGCAGGAGACGAGACTGCTGCTTCCTCCCCAGATGGAGGAACCCGCGTCTCCCTGAGGCCTAGGAAAAACACACTCCAGAGAAAGACAAACTGTGAAGGCAACTAGTACTTAGCTTTAGAGAAGCATGGAGAAGCAGGAGATCCAATGCAACCAAGCTCTAGCAAATCCTAGCAGAAAGTATCAACCACATGGTCAGCAGTGTGAGGCGGATCTAAATAGAGCCTCATCACTGATAACGAGCGGCACCTGAGGAGAGGTGAGATCCTGCCAAAAAACAACATACAAGAGGAAAACAGAGAGACCTGTCAGATAGCCTCACGTGCAGCAAGTCTATCTGATCTTCTCACCTCTCTCACAGGAGGGACCGTGACAGGTGCGTTCAGTGAATCCTTGTGGGTGCAATGAGTTTTGATGCGTTTTTCACTCACGTGAAAATCCACGGAACTTTTACAAACAACATCTCCTAGCAACCAGTGAAAAATGCATTGCATCCGGACTGCGTCCGTATTGGATCTTCTATGGGGCCAGGGCTGCGTGAAAAACGCAGAATATATAACATGCTGCGATTCTTACGCAACGCAGAAATGATGCAGGATTCAGTGCGGGTGCTATGCGTTCACTTCACGCATTGCACCTGCGTGGAAAACTTGCTTGTGTGAAAGGGGCCTAAACACCACGCCAGAACATATGGCTGGTGGCAGTTGACGATTTAGGCCCCTTTCACACAAGCAAGTTTTCCACGCGGGTGCAATGCGTGACGTGAACGCATAGCACCCGCACTGAATCCTGACCCATCACTTATGCGTTGCGTGAAAAACGCAGCATGTTCTATATTATGCGTTTTTCACGCAGCCCTGGCCCCATAGAAGAGAATGGGGTTTCAGTGAAAAGCCTTCAGTTTTTCATCATGCTCGTAAAAAACGCATCAAAACGCATTGCACCCGCGCGGAACAAACTGAACAACTGAACGCATTCCCAGACAAAACTGACTGAACTAGCTTGCAAAATGGTGCGAGTTTCACTGAACGCACCCTGAACGCATCCGGGGCCAATCCGTCACTCTCATGTGAAAGACGCCTTAAACTGAGCATGTACGACCAGCTCAGTGAGATGGACAAAAAATAAAGAAAAGAACAAACAGCAGGTGGCGCTATACATAGACATTTTATTGAATAACTCAGTGGCTATACTAAATGTTTAATTACATGCAATTACAAAAGTATTCATATTCAGGTGCTGTTTTTAAAAATGTAGGATATGCTTCGTGACACAACACCTTTTATATGATTTTTTTAAATGTTGGTATGTATTTGGTAAACTTAGGTCCCCATAATGAGCTACGTTGACTTCCACTCTTATAGAACAGTGTCTTCATTTTTATCCTCATCCGTTTATTTTAATAATTTATAGAGCACCGGCATATTCCACAGCACTGTTCAGAGATTGTCGTCCCGTCAGCTTCTATTCATTTTGGGGATTAAAATTAAAATTAAAATTTCAAATGAACCTATATGTATGCTTGTTGGAGAAAACCAAAGTACTCAGTGGAATCTTACAGCAACATGGGGAGAACATACAAGGTCCATGCAGATGTTTCACGGATACAAACCCATGATTACACAGAACTAATCACGACCCATCCTCAGTTTTCACCCTGGTGTTTCTACTAAATTCTAAATGAAATACATTATAGTATACGCTTATATAAAGATCCAGTCTACATCCCTATCTACTTAAAGGGGTTCTCTGGGTCCAGGCACCCCTTTTCACATTTGCAGTCAAGGTACAGAGGTTAAAAACAGACTCCACTGTCACTGCTGCTCTGGTTCCAGTACCGAGGTCCCTTCTCCTCTGCTTCCAGTTCTTCCTGGACTGGAAATGGGACCTGTTGTTCTTCATGCCACCGCAGAAGCCATTGATTGCCTGGCAGTGGGGACGTGCATGTAGACGGCATGTCACACTTCCAGCCTAGCGGGGACCAGAAGTGGAGGAGAAGGTAGTTTGGCGCCTGAACCAGAGCACTGGTGACGGTTGAGTCTTTTTTTCATCCTCTTCACCCTGCCTGCAAATATGAAAAGATTTATGACACTATCTGAGAGAAAAAGCGCTCTTTGTTGCCAATAGCAACCAGTCACAGTACAGCTTTAATTTTACATTCTGCTCTTGAAAAATGAAAGCTGCACTGTGATTGGTTGCTATGGGCAACAAAGACAGATTTTCTTTCAGACAAGAGGCTAAATCTGCCCCCCTGCTTCCTCCTTGCTCCTGACATGTGCAGTGACCTGAGGTGTACACACAGGTCTTTTTGCCCATAGCTGCCGTCATTTACAATTCTAAACTGGAACCTGATTGGTACTGCGGGCAACAAGTCACAAAATATGGCTGTAAAATGTGCTTTTCCTGGCATTGTACATTGCAGAAACGATGACAACAAATTACAGTCACTATGGGAGACTTATCAAAACTGGTGTAAAGGAAAACTGGCTTAGTTGCCCATAGCAACCAATCAGATTCCACCTTTCATTTTTCAGAGCTCCTTTGGAAAATGAAAGGTGGAGTGGGATTGGTTGCTATGGGCAACTAAGCCAGTTTTCCTTTACACCAGTTTTGATTTATTTCCCCCACTATACTCCACTGGTCTGGAGTAGGCTTGAGCAAATCGAGCTTTGGAACATAGCTCCGAAGTCGATTCGTTAAAAAACGTAGTTTGTAATGCTTTTTCCGTAAGTATGGGCTCCGTGTAGGAAAACTTCTTCTCGGCCGAAGTTGTGCGAAACTTTGATGAATGACTTCGGTATTCCTATCTGCATATTTAAAAGCAGTTTAAAATAGGAATCCGAAGTCGGCTTTGGTACCGAAGTGCCTGCCAGTACCAAAGCCAGTACCAAAGCCGACGTCGGAATCCTGTTTTAGAATGTTTTTAAATACGCTGATAGGTATACCAAAGTCATTCACCGAAGTCTTGCCCAACTTCGGCTGGGACGAGAAGTTTTGCTACACGGAGCCCATACATTTTAATGCTGTAGGGAAACAGCTTTACCAATGAAGTTTTGTTGAAATATATCAAAACTGGTGTAAAGGAAAACTGGCTTAGTTGCTCATAGCAACCAATAAGATTCCACCTTTCATTTTCCAAAGGAACGCTGAAACATGAAAGGATGAATCTGGTTGCTATGGGACAATGTACTGCTGACCATAATGCACAGCTGAACTGGTAGAGGTAACTGGTGAACAGAGGTCACACTAAGTTTTTTCCAGAAGAGTAAAAGTACTCCTCTGACCATTTTTGAGTATTTTTACCTGAGTAGGAGTACGAAAACTGCAGTAATAGGCCTGCGCTTATTCACATCTCTCTCTTTCATAGTCAGCGGAGTCTCTTTCATAGTCAGCAGAGTCTCTGCAGCTTCTTCCCTGTCAGTCAGGCTGGGCTTACATCACAATTTTGTCATACATTTAATGTACACAAAAAACGTATATACAGTATGTTACCAGACGCCTCAGACAGATGCCATACTGTTGCATCCGTCACCGCAGAGTTGTAAAAAAGAAAAAAAAAGTTAGCTTTCATGTTTTTTTTGCTGAACCTTGCACGATGGAAAAACGTGGTGCACTACACTTTCCCATCCTGCAGAGTTCTGCAAAAAAAGGATATATATATTTTTTTTAAATGGAACTCCATGGTGACGGATGTCACAGTATGGCGTCTGTCTGAGGCGTCCGTTAATGTATGCGGTTTTTGTGTATGTTGAAAGTATGACAAAAACCAACCCTTACATGCCCGATCCAGCAGTTCTGTTATTTTTGTTGCTCTGCTCATTTAATGGAGCAGAACAACAGAAATAAATAGTGGTGGTGTGAACGGGGCCTAAGAGGTGGGTATTTATGCAGGGGACCATTGCTAAATACCATCAGGCAATTAAGTGATAAAGTCCAGTCCAATATAGCGGAATTAACCCTGTACTTTATCAGTTGGCTATAATAGCCTGCCTGCCTGCCTTCACTACACAGTGCACTACATGCATCAGTGTGTGATGTATACATGTGTGTGATGTATGTAGTGCAGTGTGGGATGTATGTAGTGCATGCAGTGTGGGATGTATGTAGTGCATGCAGTGTGGGATGTATGTAGTGCATGCAGTGTGGGATGTATGTAGTGCAGTGTGTGATGTATGTAGTGCAGTGTGTGATGTATACATGTGTGTGTGATGTATGTAGTGCAGTGTGTGATGTATACATGTGTGTGTGATGTATGTAGTGCAGTGTGTGATGTATGTAGTGCAGTGTGTGATGTATGTAGTGCATGCAGTGTGGGATGTATGTAGTGCATGCAGTGTGGGATGTATGTAGTGCATGCAGTGTGGGATGTATGTAGTGCAGTGTGTGATGTATGTAGTGCAGTGTGTGATGTATACATGTGTGTGTGATGTATGTAGTGCAGTGTGTGATGTATACATGTGTGTGTGATGTATGTAGTGCAGTGTGTGATGTATGTAGTGCAGTGTGTGATGTATGTAGTGCAGTGTGTGATGTATACATGTGTGTGATGTATGTAGTGCAGTGTGGGATGTATGTAGTGCATGCAGTGTGTGATGTATGTAGTGCAGTGTGTGATGTATGTAGTGCAGCATGGGATGTATACATGTGTGTGATGTATGTAGTGCAGCATGTGATGTATACATGTGTGTGATGTATGTAGTACAGTGTGGGATGTATACATGTGTGTGATGTATGTAGTGCAGTGTGTGATGTATGTAGTGCAGCATGGGATGTATACATGTGTGTGATGTATGTAGTGCAGCATGTGATGTATACATGTGTGTGATGTATGTAGTGCAGTGTGTGATGTATACATGTGTGTGATGTATGTAGTGCAGTGTGTGATGTATACATGTGTGTGTGTGTGATGTATGTAGTGCAGTGTGCGATGTATACATGTGTGGGATGTATACATGTGCTGTCACCTTGATGTCCGGGGCTGTTTGTCACCTCTGAGGAGTCCTCTTCAGCATCTCCGCCTCCATGTTTCCCGGGGTCTTTGTGCAGCCCGCCCCGCTCTCCTTACTGTAGAAACTCCCGGGAGCCGGACCCTCCTCCTTTCAGCTCCCGCCGGCATCCCCTACTGCAGTGCGTTGTATCGCTCCAGTGCCCGTCCAAACCATCCAATAGTAAAGCTCCTCACTGTATGGAGCATTGCTATTGGTCATTTCAGGCACAGGCAGCATTGCTGCGCTGCCTGTGCCGTTCCCTGTGCTGCTGAATGTAGGGGAAATACATTAGACTACGCCTTAGACTTTTTCCAAGGAGTAAAATGGCCTAAACAGGCGTCAATGACGCTTGTACAGGCGTTATTGCGACCTCTGCCGGTGAAGCTCATCGAGTACATTGAAATGGGAGTAAAATGACTAATAATGGGTGGTTTCATGAGGACTTGTATAGATGATTGTAAATGCTGCGGACATCTGACTATGGTTATACGTAACCCACCTGGAAATAGGAATACTAGCGGTAGACCTTACATGACTGGACCTGTAAATTTGACTGTACATCCACTCTTAGAATATAAAAGAGGGCAGAGGTAGTACTTCATTACATGTGTCTGCAGTGGAATTAACCCTCCGCCCTTCTGGTTAACCACTTGCTAATACTGTACTCTGTCATTTTATAAGCTTCAGCAAGTGTATATAAACTGGGTTTTAATCCGGCCTGAATGTGTGGTTTCACTCGCGTGTAAGTATTAACAGGTTTGTAAACTTCGCATGTATACGGCGTTTGTAGATCGCTCCTGTAAGGAGAGAAAAAAAAAAAAAAGATTTGGGTAGAAGCCAGCTGGGTAAACACGCGGTGCCTGCTGCGAGCCTATACCCACCAGGTGTCCTCCTGGCTGTGAGCAGTATAGGTGCTGCGTAGTATCAGTGTTAGGCCTCATGCACAGGAACCTTGTTTTGGTCCGCATCCGAGCCGCAGTTTTTTTCGTCTTGGATGCGGACCCATTTACTTCAACGGGGCCGCAAAAGATGCAGACAGCACTCCGCGTGCTGTCCGCATCCGTTGCTCCGTTCCGTAGGCTGCCCAAAAAATACAACCTGTCCTATTCTTGTCTGCTTTGCGGACAAGAATAGGCAGTTATATTAATGGCTGTCCGTGCTGTTCCGCATATTGCGTAACGCACACGGACGCCATCTGTGTTTTGCGGATCCGCAATTTGCGGACCCCAAAACACACAACAGTCATGTGCATGCAGCCCTAGGGTGGGTTCACATCGCGTTTCTGCCATCTGTTTGTCGCATACAGCCGTGCTAGCCTTGCAGACTATAGGAAAAAGGACTAGCCTATGTGAGCATGATAAATGTCACTTGCTGAAGCGAGACAACCCCTTTAACACCAGGGTTCCTGAAAGAGGCCACTTGGTTTGCAAGAAACACTCGTAAAATGAGTAGATCTGGGTGTGATTTTGGAGGTTTTATAAGTGCACCACCCAATTTTACCACTTACTGACCGAAAAAGGATGAATGTGATGACATTGTGTTAACATTGTCTCCCTGTGGGTTTTACTCTTCACATAGCTAACTCCTCCTGACAGGTTTGGTTTAGTAACTACTTTGTCGTGCCATTCCTCTTTTACTCCTGCTAGAAGTTGCAAATTAATTGCTAGCAGTTTGCAATGAAGGTCCAGATGGGTGTTACCAGTTTCAGCTGCAGCGTCGGACTGAAGTCCCTGGAGCCCACCAGAGGAAATTGTTCTGAGGGCCCACCTGTGTATGTAGGACCTTCAAAGGCCTATTTTATTATGGGTCCATTATTGGTAGAGCCTGGCCCCACCGGAGGATCATCTGGTACTCTGGGCTGCCAGTCTGACCCTGTGCGGGTGTGTCCTGGCACAGTCTGACACTATCCAATCAGACCTTACTCACAAGTCCGTGATGATACCCGGGCGAGACCAAGTTTGGCTCCACGGAGCCAATACATTTTGATGCTGTACAGAAACCGCATTAAAAAAGAAGCTTTTGAACGAATCGACTTCGGATCTATGATCTGAAGCTTAATTCCGTCAGGCCTAGTGTAAAGGACAGATATGACTTCTCTTTGATTAATTTTTTTAATTCACTCCTGGTTTTAGCTTCCAAAACTGCATCAAGAAACCTGATTGTGTGTTCGTACCCTAAGCCAGTGCATACAAACTAGAGTCTGTAATTATTATAGGTCAAAAATCGTTTAAGGCTACTTTCACACCCGCGGCAGAGGAATCCGGCAGGCAGTTCCGTCGCGGGAACTGCCTGCCGGATCCGTCAAAACGTATGCCAACCGATGGCATTTTAAGACTGATCCTGATCCGTCTTACAAATGCATTGAAATGCCGGATCTGTCTTTCCGGTGTCATCCGGAATAACGGATCCGGCATTTATGTTTTTCAAATTTTTTCGGTCTGGGCATGCGCAGACCGGAAGGATGGATCCGCCATTCCAGTATTTCGAATGCTGGATCCGGCACTAATACATTCCTAAGGAAAAAAATCCGGCATTCCGGCAAGTGTTCCGGATTTTTGGCCGGAGATAAAACCGTAGCATGCTGCGGTATTATCTCCGTCCTGATCAGTCAAAAAGACTGAACTGAAGACATCCTGATGCCTCCTGAACGGAATGCTCTCCATTCAGAATGCATGGGGATAAGGCCTCATGCACACAACCGTTGGACCCATTCACGGATTGGTCCGCAATTCCGAAGATGCGGAAGTGAGTCACGGAACACCGGAAGCACTACGGAGTGCTTCCGTGCTGTTTCTTTCCGTGGTTCCGCACCGCAAAAAAATGACATGTTATATTTTTTTGTGGTGCGGACATACCACGGACTCATTCAAGTTGAATGGGTCCGGCCCGCTGCACGGATGTTGCCCGTGCATTGGGGGCCGCAGTTGCGGTCCCCAATGCACGGAACGGCCGCACAGTGGTGGTGTGCATGAGGCCTAAAACTGATCAGTTTTTTTCCGGTATAGAGCCCCTAGGACGGAACTCAAAGCCGGAAAAGAAAAACGCAAGTGTGAAAGTACCCTTAAACATGTATGTTTCTACTTATTTCTATGCTCATTTTTACCTTTCTGCCAGTTTCCTGGCCCCCTGTCTGCATAGCAGAAGAAAGCATTGTCCTGCTCCATTTCCCGGTGTGTGTGTTCTGCCAATATGAAAACAATTGAATGTTGTAATTCAGGTCAGTGAAGATTCCAGATCCTCCTCTCATCGTACAGCGAGCAGTGGAAACACCCAGATGTTGTCGGGGGAGGACAACACACAAAATAACATTTCCAGAGACAGTTTGTGGATCTTCGTCTCATGTTTCGTTTCGAACTAAGTCTTCTGTTACTGCTTTGTGCTGCCCATAAAACGTGAAGGGTCCATTTATCAGTCTCTATCAGCTGCACAAAGAAATGTCATTCTTTAACAAGTTTACGGTTTCTTCTAAATGTTAAGAGCTTTGAAAATTACTGTTCAAAAAAAAAAAAAAAGTGACTGGTGAGCGCTGAGTCGTGTAGTAGTTAATATAGTGCTTACGATACTTTCACACTAGCGTTATTCTTTTCCGCAAAAAATAAATGCCGGATCTGTTTTTCCAGATGACATCGGAGAGACGGATCCGGCATTTCAGCGCATTTGTAATATGGATCAGGATCCTGATCCGTCTGACAAATGCCATCAGTTTGCATGCGTTTTGCCGGAATCCTCTGCCGCAAGTGTGAAAGTACCCTTACTCGCAAGACCTAAACTTGGAGAGGAACACTGAAGGTCCCATGGACTTTCCCGTGGACTAAACTTTTACTTTACGGTTATAGACAGATTTATGATTTGCAACTTTTTGAAAAATTCGTCAAGGCATTCCAGCAAGGGGGGGGGGGGGGGGTGTCATAGAAACACTGGAGTAGCATTCTAGACAAAAGTGTAAAAAATCTGCCACACAATGGGATTTGCATATGGATGGCCATCAATATAAGCTCGGCGGGGGTCTGACGTCTTACTATGCGCAGCGCCGTACATTGTATAGTGGCCGTGCTTGGTAAATGAAAAACAGCCACAAATTCTTAAAAACGGTTTTATATACATATTGAGTTCAAAGTGTCCATCTCTAACAAGACCCCATGATGAGCAATAGCTGGGATTTGCCCTGTGGTATAATCTCTGCGGAGATATCCATAATCACCGGGCAAATCGGTTGTGAAAAATAGTGAATTTGAGGAATTTTCTCTACGCTCGAGTCCTCACTCTCTACGCAGTCTTCTTCTTCTTCTTTTGGTTTTGTGCAGTTATACAGATCGTATTGCGATTGCGCAGTTCTATACTTCTGGTCTACTGGATGCCGTATTATGGGCATTTTACTATATAAAGCTGAAATGGTGTGTAGATTTTTTTATGAGCAGGTTCCTCGGCCTGTATGCCTTGGCTCATTACTATAAAAATTGGAATATTTCTAACCTTTATTTTAAATTACAGAATAAAAGAAATAGGCTTTTTCTGCAGTGACACAAATACATAAGTAACTGACCCATTTCTGTCCTGCATCTCATTACCGAGACCTCCCTTCCCACTGCTCCATTGTCTGTTTGATTCCTTTGTTCCTAGAAAGAGGCAAAGTGAATTGAATCCCCCCCCCCCCCAGGATGGAGAAACATAGACCCCCCAGGGGTGTCCGCCTCAGAACTATGTAAAAGTTCCCAGAAGCGCTGCAGAGTAATGCGATGCAGCGGGGCATCTGTCCACGCCGTTCACCTGAGCGGAGATGTAACTAGGGATAATTACTAGATATCACGCCAGACAGGGCGGAAGAAGCATTCATCAGCCCCCCGGGCTTGTATGTCTCAAAGATAGAAGCGAGGGCAGTTTAATTTGCAGTCCCTGTCTGAGTCCAAGTGATTCCAGTTCGTTCATCATTATAAACCGTAATTAAAAAATAGGATAAATTATGATTTTGGCAAAAAAAAAAAAACCTCCACATATATTTGGATGACTAAAATTGATATAAGAAAAAGATGACCATTGGAGAGCAGCAAACTGACTGGGGGAGATTTATCAAACTGGTGTAAAGTAGAACTGGCTTAGGTGTCCATAACGACCAATCAGATTCCACCTTTCTCTTCAGCGCCGACCACTTTTGCCTTCAGTGGAAATGTCGTTGTATATGGAGGCCGTTGATTGCGTTAGGGTGGGATTCTTACAGATCTCATAGGACCCCCTTATGACCAGACTCCCTGATGTCTGTCTATGTGGACAGATGTAGAGCTGTTTCTGGAAAAAAAAATAGGACAGGGGCAAACCCTTTAAAAGGGTTATCCAATTTCACAAACAGCCACCCCCCCCATGTGCTGGGCCCCTCAAAGGGAATATACTTACCTGGCTCCCCGTGCCGTTCCTGGTCCCCGCACCGCTGCTGCTTCTCCCTGTACATGGATGAAAACATCTGGTGTCGGGGGGAGCAGCCAATGGCAGATGGGACGGGCCTCCCTAGTGTCACCCACGATGCTAGGGAGCCTCACCCCGACACAGGATGTTTTCATACGTGCACAGGGAGAAGCAGGGGCGGTGCGGGGACCAGGAGCGGCGCACGGAGCGGGGTAGGTATATTACCTCTGAGGGGCCCGGCACATGGGGGGGCTGTTTTTGAAATTGGATAACCCCTTTAAGGAACTTTTAGGCTGGCCATAAAGATTACATAGCTCACAAACCCAACCTCTCTACACATTCTCCGCTTGGAGAGGGGAATAAGCCACTGACACATACCTAGGGTGTTGGCTTATCTCCCCTAAAAACAAAAGAATCCGACATGTTGAAATCTCCGACATCTGTCGTTAGGAGAGAGACAGGAGGCCCCCAAACACATAAAAGGGTTTGCCAGTCATGCTGAAGTTTGGTAGCTAATATGTATGGTCTTTGTCTGGATAAAAAATCTCCTACAATTTTGAGCCAAGAGGGCTTACACGAGCCTATGTGACCCCATGGTTACAGATTACAAGCATCTAATTATGTGGTTATGCATTATTCACCGATCCCCCGCCGCTGCCGTTCCAGCCGTTACTGAGCCCTTGCTCGTCTCCACTTCCTGGTCCTGGCTTTGGAAATGCCTGGAGATACCTACTCCGCCAATGAACTTAAGGGTCGATGCCCAGGCAGTTATTGGGAACAAACTGAACGTTTCTGATAAGAGCCTAATCGTGAGCAGAGGTGAGAACTGCATTTCCATGTAGCCACCTTTATCTCTGTGTGAGGCGAATCCCTGTTTTCTCAGAACAATCTGCTTCCAACGAGCACTGGTTTTATGTGCCTTTGTTTTTTTTATCGGGGGATCGGCAGCACAGTTTAATGGGGCAATTATTGGGAATGAGCGTTCGCTGGCTGCATAAAATATTTTAGAAAAGGGGAAGTATGAGTGAACAAAAAATAAAAGCATCATTACTCACCTCACCATTCCAATGCTTATCAGGTCCCCACTGATCTCCACTTCATGGTCCAATTTCGGGGTATAGGAAATGTTCACTTATTGACTGCCGTTGTGATCAGCCTCCACAAGTGATTAGCCGAGGCGGCATTTCCTGTGTGTCAAAATTGGACCAGGAAATAGAGACCACTGGGACATGGTAAGCGTCAGGTAGACCGTGAAGGATCGGTGGGGTGTGTAATGCTTCTTTTATTTTTTTTTTAACCCATTATAGTTACATCCCAAATTACCGTTACCATGTACTTTGAAGCACAGTAAGGATTGCATTTCTGTTTTACCCTCTGTTGCAGCTTTCACCGCTCTGTTGATCCACATTTCTCCTTTGGCTACACGTGGAATAATAAGGGGCCTAGGCAACCAGCCAGAGGCTGTTGGGCAATAATGGAGCCAGTGGTATGTGCAAAATGTGATTACTGCTGTCAACACCAGAGTGAAGCAAACAGAGGGTGAACGCAGCAGACAGATAGTGACCAGAGAAACAGATTATCAGCCTCAGTCCTAGGAATGAAGCTTTCGGAGACAAATCGAGCTTGCGGTTGTGCTTTATAAACCACGGAATGAAGACACAGGGTGGCATGGCGCTGTCAGAATCCAATGATGGAAAAGCTGTTTCAGCACTATTAAACTTTCGGATCTTGGCCGCATCTCACCAGATTTTTTTTAAGAGCAGAACTATGTTTATCTCTGTTTTCCCACAGTTTCCAGCTTCTAATTATATAGACGTTAAAGAGTAACGTGCTTGGAATAAACATTATGGATCATTTGATGCACTGCTAGTATACGGGGCCATTGAACAACATACATTTTTATATATAAAGGACCGTTTTAGTACTACTGTTATGTGGTAGCAAGTTAAGTACAGTCAGGGAGGACTAGAAAGTCAATCTGGCCCCAGCTAGCCACACAAGTTACGTCCCCTTTAACATACATAATAGGCTTGGAGGAATGGGAGCATGCTGCCACGGGAAAAATCATAGAAAACTCCCCTGAAAATCAAATGTGACCAAATCAGTTTTCCTCCCAAGAAAGATAAATGCCAAATCTTCTCTGGAGTACGTCCTACCAAGTTCACATGGCCTAGGCATTCTGCGCCTCGGCCATGCGACCAGTGAACGGGATGTCACTAGCCAAGGCTAAGCTGCGAGATGGCCCCAGGGTTCACAAGCAGAAGTCTCGGAAAACCCCTTTGAGGATTCGTTTTTATTTCTCATCAATGCTTGACCTGATAGTGAGGGCGTAGCTATAGAGGTAGCTGTCCCACTCAGGCCCTGGTTTCTAAAGACCTCCATACATATTAGTGTATTTCTGGCCAATCCCAGTGGGTTCGACAGACAGTCTAATGTGTATAGGGAGCTCTCTACTGTCCCCCAGCAGATAATGTTAGGGGAGCAGGCTCGGACTGGCCCACCGGGGAAATCCTCGGTGGGCCCCTGGGATTTACAGTTAATGATTAGTGCAGCAGGCAGCTCCAGCGCCGCTGCCTGCCATTTCAATAAGCACTCACACAGTACGTTAGCAAGTGGCGAGATGACTGATTGACGGTCACCTTGCCACTTCACACTTGCCAATGCTGCCGGTGCCCAATGCCTACTCTCCGCTCACCTGTAGAGGGCTTGTTGTGCTGCCTAGTGCAGCTGGGTCCACCTTCCACCGTGGTGGGTCCCGCTTCCTCCTAGGAACCAGCTACATTTGTACTCTGCTCAGAAGCCCCAGGCAGATGGGCGTTGCTCAGTCTAAAAGAGGTGCTACTCTCAATATATACTATAAGAAATTTAGACTAGCACATTTATATTCATAGTCACAGGTGCATATCCATAAAGCAAACATGGTTGATAAAAGTTTTTGCGGGGCAACGGAACGGATATACTGATACGGACAGCACACGGTGTGCTGTCCGCGTTTTTTGCGGACCCATTGAAATGAATGGGTCCGCATCCTATCCACAAAAAAAAAACGTAACGGACACGGAAACAAACAACGTTCGTGTGCATGTAGCCTAAGGCCTCATGCACACGACCATTGTGTGTTTTGCGGTCCGCAAATCACGGATCCGCAAAACACGGATGGCGTCCCCGTGGGTTCCGCAATTTTGCGGAACGGCACGGACAGCCTCTAATATAACTGCCTATTCTTGTCTGCAAAGCTCGGACAAGAATAGGACACGTTATATTTTTTTGCGGACCACGGAACAGAGCAACGGATGCGGACAGCACACGGAGTGCTGTCCGCATCTTTTGCGGCCCCATTGAACTGAATGGGTCCGCATCCGAGCCGTTAAAACTGCGGCTCGGATGCGGACCAAAACAATGGCCGTGTGCATGAGGGCTAAAGCAAATGTTTGTCGGCAACTTCAAATTAAAAAGTTTACTGGAGTGAATACGCCGTTTGCCACCATGTATTGACTCATATAGGGTCTTACTCAAGTGGTCAAGACACTTGAGAAAGACCCAATAGGGATGGTTACATGGTGGTCTATTCACTCCAGTACACTTTTTTCCATTTAAATATGCTGGCAAATATTTGCTTTAATCCTCATGCAGACGTCCGCGGAACAAGGTCCGTGAGATACCAGACTGGCATCCTGCTTAGTGCAGGAGCGCACGGCGTCATTGGTTGCTATGACACCGTGCGCTTCGTGCCGCCGCCGCTGTACAGTAGTACACTCGTTTAGATCATACGAGTGTATTATTGTACTGCTGCGGCGGCACAAAGCTCATGGCGTCTTAGCAAACAATGACGCTGGTATCTCTCTGACCGCGTTCCACGGACATCTGCATGAGGCTTTCCTTTGCATATTGTTTTGGATGGCTGAGGGAGAGGGTGGTTCATCAAGGATAAGGAATTTCCATGTGTGAGATAAATTATCAACTACAATGAGCTGCTTAATGATAAGCACTTTGATATAGTGCAGTGCACAATGCCGTTCTGTGTTGCACACCTGTACTAAACTGCAAGGATTCATGTATGTAAGGCCAAAAAATGAACATTTAATATTTCCGTTTATGGCAGCTGTAGGGTGGGCCCCTAGAATGATTTCCACTGGTAGGCCCTAGGCACCCAAATCCGACACTGCAGGGGAGAGAAGGACCCAGTATAATCATCTACTAGAAGATAAGCTGCTGGAAGTGTCTGGCAACGGCTTTCTCCCTTCTCCCATTGAATAGACATAAACATTTGGCGGAACAGAACATGTATGGGGCATGGGGGAGTCATTCGGCCGACAGTGGTTGGATGTGTATGGACGGCATCTACTACACAAAAAGACATCAGTTTTACTAATGGCACATGGTAGATGAGGGCCGGTGACAGATTTTGTATTGGGGCCTAGAAGCTTCAAGTTAGCCTCTGCCTCTTAGGCTACTTTCCCACTGGCGTTTCTGGGTCCGCTTCTGAGATCAGTTTCAGGGCTCTCACAAGCGGTCCAAAACGGATCAGTTCAGCCCCAATGCATTCTGAATGGATAAGGATCCGTTCAGAATGCATCAATTTGGCTGCGTTTGGTCTCCGTTGCGTTTTTTTTAGACTGTCACTAAAACGCAGCTTGCAGCGTTTTGGTGACCGTCTGACTATGCGGAGCCTAACGGATCCGTCCTGACTTACAATGTAAGTCAATGGGGACGGATCTGTTTTTCATTGACAAAATGTGGTGCAATAAAAAACGGATCCGTCCCCCATTGACTTTCAATGTAAGTCAAGACGGATCCGTTTTGACTTAGACTTTTTTTTTGAAATGAATAATGCAAACGGATCCGTTCTGAACAGATACAAGCGTTTGCATTATTGGTGCGGATCCGTCTGTGCAGATACAAGACGGATCCGCACCAAACACGAGTGTGAAAGTAGCCTTAGTGTTAAAGGGGTTACCCAACTTTAAACTTTTTTTATTAGATCCCTTCAGAATGGCCAGACCCGCGGTGTTGTTCATACTTACCTTGTGTTCCAGCTCCATTGCGGGTCCCGGATCCCTGGGCATCAACATCCTGATGACGAAGCCACATGTTACCAATGCAGCCAATCACTGGCTGCGGTGGTGATCTGTCACCCGTGCGGCACGTGACCAGTGGCGTACTGAATGTGATTGGCTGTGACCGTCAAGTGCATCCCTGTCAATAGCATAATGATTCCCAGAGATCTGGGTCCTGCGGAGGCGGCTGTGCAGGGATGGAGCTGGATACTAGTCTACACCCTAGTTATGGGATAATATTGCTCAAGTAGGAAAGTAAAACTCTACTACTTTTTCGTTGTGTTTTTCGAGATAAAGATCGTGGTCATGGTTGACACATTCTGCTACCACTAATTCCTATATTAATAAAACCTTTGTGACTGTAGGAAACTACTGTTTTCATTGGCAAGCACCGCCGCCTGCTTTCTTCTGACATTTGTTCTAAAATTTTGTCCGTAGATGAAAAAAAGGAGAGGGGGTGATTTGGTTCCCACAGGAGCACAGGCCTGGTTGGTTTTGTTTTTTTCCAGTTTTTTTTTCCCCTTTCGACCCTCTAGAGAATTGTTTTGTTTCTCAGGACTTCGCATGTAACATAGGAAATGCAGAACCCGCCCATCATACAGTACAACTCTGACTTTGTATCCGTTTCCTCTAATGCTGGGGATACAGAGGAGGCTAAAGCCACGCAGCATGCAGACGAGGTGGAAACAACCCATCTTTGCCCTCCAGACTACGTCCAGAGCTTCCTCTATGAAGCCAGGTAATGTTCACCGACCGGGTGGATCGTCTTTGTGTTCGCGCTGGTATGTGGTGTGTTCGTGCTCCCTTCACTGCCGACGCAGGCTATAGCAGGGTTCAGCAACCTTCGGCACTCCAGCTGTTGTGAAACTACAACTTCCAGCGTGCTCCGTTCCCTTCTATGACAGTTCAGAGAACCGTTGTGCCTGCTGGGAGTTGTGGTCTGCTAACAGCTGGCGTGTTGAAGGTTGCTGACCCATGGTCTATAGAGTATGGTGCCTGTGGTATACTGAGGAGGTGTGCACCAGCTCCTGAAGAAGTTTCGCCACGCACCATCACTTTAGGAGGAGGTTCACTGTAATGGGGGGGGGGGGGGGGGCACATGATCTTACATCCATATATACATATATACATTCTATATATTACTACATTTATTCATGAAGCCTTAGATTTATGGAAACCTCGCCCAAGCACGAGCCTGCATTTTGCATACCAACCCTTCACCCCCTCTGGTGTTTTAAAGCCCGAGCTATCCCACGCTTAAGATCCACAATAATGCAGACCGTCCAGGCGGAACAACAAATTCTGTGTTTCGATGCAGATGTGAAGGAGCCGACCCTGCACAGGGCTGCTTTATTCTTGAGCGCTGGTGTATGAATATTATCATTATTTCGCATTGTTCTAATTACAGTTGAGCTATTGTCATGGAGGTTTGTGCATTGCCTACACAATGGTCTCCAGGGGGACGGTATAGGTAGGCTTGCAGCCATTGGAATGATGTATTTGCAGGTGATCCAGGTGCCACATGGTATTTGCGCATATGCATCCGATTAGCGAGAATGAATCGCTATCTACAGGTTACTGCTAGGCACTGCCATGAAATTCCAGAATATGCAAGTGTGACTTACCCTTTTACGAGGGACTATACAACAGACTGTCCTGTGACACCTGCTGTGCGCTGTTTAGCAGTGGGTTTTATTGCAGTCATTGGCAGCTTTGCAAATGCTTGCCGTGTATTGTGATAATGACGAGCTATATAACAAATGTCACCGGGTGCCGCATACTTACTGCGACATCTGTGTGTTAATGTTTAACTGAGAAAACACAAAGTGCAGGGTTTTTCCCAAAGTTAGCGCCGTACCGTATTCGCTGTATCTACTGTACTAGTAATTAGGGTTTTACTTTTCTAGGTTTTAGATCATTAGGATTTGAATGGGCACCTTTAAAAGGGTTGTCCCACTTAGAAATGAAATTTATCATGTAGACCAAGTTAATACAAGGCACTTACTAATGTGTTGTGATTGTCCATATTGCCTCCTTTGCTGGCTGGATTAATTTTTCCATCACATTATAGTGAGTTCTGGCCACCATTGCAATCCAGTATCAGTGGCCATGCTTGCACACTATGGGAAAAAGCGCCGTCTCTTCTGGTGGCCGGTACTGTGGGAGAACACATAGGCCCCTTTCACACGAGCGAGTATTCCGCGCGGATGCGATGCGGGAGGTGAACGCATTGCACCCGCACTGAATACCGACCCATTCATTTCTATGGGGCTGTGCACACGAGTGGTGATTTTCACACATCACTTGTGCGTTGCGTGAAAATCGCAGCATGCTCTATATTCTGCATTTTTCACGAAACACAGGCCCAATAGAAATGAATGGGGTTGCGTGAAAATCGCAAGCATCCGCAAGCAAGTGCGGATGCGGTGCAATTTTCACGCACGGTTGCTAGGAGACGATCGGGATGGGGACCCTATCATTATTATTTTCCCTTATAACATGGTTATAAGGGAAAATAATAGCATTCTGAATACAAAATGCATAGTAAAACATAGCTGAAGGGGTTAAAAAAAATGGTTATAAGGGAAAATAATAGCATTCTGAATACAGAATGCATAGTAAAACATCGCTGAAGGGGTAAAAAAAAAATAAAAAAAATTTTAACTCACCTTTAATCCACTTGTTCGCGTAGCCGGCATCTCCCTCTGGCTTCATCTGATCTCCGTGCAGCAACAGGACCTTTGGTGACGTCATTCTGGTCATCACATGATCCATCACCATGGTAAAAGATCATGTGACGTACCATGTGATGACCGGAGTGACGTCACCACAGGTCCTGTTGCTGCACAGAGATCAGATGAAGACAGAAGGAGATGCCGGCTTCGCGAACAAGTGGATTAAGGTGAGTTAAATTATTTTTTAATTTTTTTTTAACCCCTTCAGCGATGTTTTACTATGCATTCTGTATTCAGAATGTATTATTTTCCCTTATAACATGGTTATAAGGGAAAATAACACAATCTACAGAACACTGATCCCAAGCCCGAACTTCTGTGAAGAAGTTCGGGTTTGGGTACCAAACACGCGCGATTTTTCTCACGCGAGTGCAAAACGCATTACAATGTTTTGCACTCGTGCGGAAAAATCGCGGGTGTTCCCGGAACGCACCCGCACATTTTTCCGCAACGCCCGTGTGAAAGAGGCCATAGGCTGGTGCTTTTTCCTATAGTCTGCAAGCACGACCACTGCTGCTGGATTGCAGGGTGGTCGTAACCGCTGGAAACAAGCAGTGTATAATGTGATGGAAAAGTGAATCAAGCCAGCAGAGGAGGCAACATGGACAATCACAATACATTAGTAATTGCCTTGTATTAAATGTAGCTACATGATAAATGCTATTTGCTAAAGTGAGGCAACCCCTTTAAGAGTGTCTGTTGGTTCCAAAATCAGTTTCAGCATAAACATACCAGCACGAAGGATAGGTGCTTTGAAACATAACCGCACCTTTCTTGAGAAAATCCAGTTCTCTAAGGCCTCATGCACACAAACGTATTTTCATTCCGTGTCCGTTCAGTTTTTTTGGCGGACCGTATATTAAACGATTCATTTCAATGGGTCCGCAAATAAAATGGAAGGTACTCCGTGTGCATTCCGTTTCCGTATGTCTGTATTTCTGTTCCGCAAAAAAATAGAACATGTCCTATTATTGTCCGCATTACCGACAAGGATAGGACTGTTCTATTAGGGGCCAGCTGTTCCGTTCCGCAAAATACAGAATGCACACTGATGTCATCCGTATTTTTTGCGGATCTGTTTTATTTTTTTCGGACCGTAAAATACATATGGTCGCGTGCATGAGGCCTAATCCTGAGAAAGGCTTCTTTTTATTTTTATGCAAATAAGTTTCTTCAGTGCACCATGGGCGGGGTTACTTCATCCAATGCACCCATCTTCCCCTGCATCATTGCTACTGCCTCTGAAGTCTCATGGATTGTCAATCAAACAAGAGGGGGAGGTGCTAGCCGGTGTTCTGGCATAGCAATGGCGCACCAATCTCTTGGATGGCTCCCCCCAGGGTGCACTGAAAACCTTATTTGCATAAAAATAAAAGGCAGCATTTCTCTGGCGATCAGATTTTGACAAAAAAGTTATGGTTTGGTAGCAGGAGACATACCCAATATGATGGAATGCTTACTTTGAAACTGATTTTGGAGGTGACAGACTCTCTTTAAAGGGGTTCTCCGGGAATTAAGAAAATGAAAATACTTAAATATTACTTTATTATAAATATATTCTCAAATACCTTTCTTTTTTTACAATGGCTCGTTTTGTCTGGGGAGCAATCATCAGGGGAAACAAAATGGCCGCTGTCCCATTAGTTCACACAAAACCTGTTCTTATCACACATAGCAACATAGTACATAAGGCCGAAAAAAGACAATTGTCCATCCAGTTCGGCCTGTCGTCCTGCAAGTTAATCCAGAGGAAGGCAAAAAAAAAACTGTGAGGTAGAAGCCAATTTTCCCCACTTTGGGGGAATAAAAAATTCCTTCCCGACTCCAATCAGGCAATCAGAATAACTCCCTGGATCAACGACCTCTCTCTAGTAGCTATAGCCTGTAATATTATTACACTCCAGAAACACATCCAGGCCCCTCTTGAATTCCTTTATTGTACTCACCATCACCACCTCCTCAGGCAGAGAGTTCCATAGTCTCACTGCTCTTACCGTAAAGAATCCTCTTCTATGTTTGTGTACAAACCTCTTTCCTCCAAACGCAGAGGATGTCCCCTTGTCACAGTCCTGGGGATAAATAGATGATGGGATAGATCTCTGTACTGACCCCTGATATATTTATACATATTAATTAGATCTCCCCTCAGTCGTCTTTTTTCTAACGTGAATAACCCTAATTTTGATAATCTTTCAGGGTACTGTAGTTGCCCCATTCCAGTTATTACTTTAGTTGCCCTCCTCTGGACCTTCTCCAGATCTGCTATGTCTGCCTTGTTTACAGGAGCCCAGAACTGTACACAGTACTCCATGTGTGGTCTGACTAGCGATTTGTAAAGTGGTAGGACTATGTTCTCATCACGGGCATCTATGCCCCTTTTGATGCCACCCATTATCTTATTGGCCTTGGCAGCAGCTGCCTGACACTGGTTTTTACAGCTTAGTTTGCTGTTCACTAAAATCCCTAGGTCCTTTTCCATGTCAGTGTTACACCATTAAGGCTACTTTCACACCTGCGTTAGGTGCGGATCCGTCTGGTATCTGCACAGACGGATCCGCACCTATAATGCAAACGCTTAGATCCGTTCAGAATGGATCCGTTTGCATTACCATGAACAAAAAAAAAAAAATATATATATTTTTTTTTTGTTCATGATAATGCAAACGGATCCGTTTTGACTTTACATTGAAAGTCAATGGGGGACGGATCCGTTTGAAAATTGAGCCATATTGTGTCAACTTCAAACGGATCCGTCCCCATTGACTTACATTATAAGTCTGGACGGATCCGTTTGCCTCCGCACGGCCAGTCGGACACCCGAACGCTGCAAGCTGCGTTCAGGTGTCCGCCTGCTGAGCGGAGGACAAACGGTGCGAAACTGATGCATTCTGAGCGGATCCGCATCCACTCAGAATGCATTAGGGCTGGACGGATCCGTTCGGGGCCGCTTGTGAGAGCCTTCAAACGGAACTCACAAGCGGAGCCCTGAACGCTAGTGTGAAAGTAGCCTAAGTATGTACGGGTGACTTGCATTATTCCTTCCCATGTGCATAACATTACATTTGTCAGTGTTAAACCTCATCTGCCACTTATCTGCCCAAGCCTCCAATCTATCCAGATCCCTCTGTAGCAGTATACTGTCCTCTTCAGTGTTAATTACTTTACACAGTTTAGTGTCATCTGCGAAAATTGATATTTTACTATGCAAGCCTTCTACAAGATAATTAATAAATATATTGAAGAGAATAGGGCCCAATACTGACCCCTGAGGTACTCCACTAGAGACAGTTACTTACCCACATACAGACGTTTTCTCCCAGTCCGAGCATTCTCATTTTATATACTAACCTTTTATGTGGTACAGTGTCAAATGCTTTGGAGAAGTCCAGATACGACATCCATTGATTCACCGCTGTCAAGTCTAGAACTTACCTCTTCATAGAAACTGATTAAATTAGTTTGATATGACCGATCCCTCATAAAGCCATGCTGATATGGCGTTATTTGCTTATTTTCATTGAGGTACTCCAAGATAGCATCTCTTAGAAAACCTCCAAACAGTTTACCCACGACAAATGTTAAACTTACCGGCCTATAGTTTCCGGGCTCTGTTTTTGGACCCTTTTTGAATATTGGCACCACATTTGCTATGCGCCAATCCTGTGGAACACTCCCTGTCAGTATAGAGTCCGCAAATATCAGAAATAAGGGTCTAGTTTTTCAGTGCTTCCTCGCTACCCTCCTGTTTTAGGGATTTAAATGCTTTATTTTTGTCATTTATTGATTTCTTTACAGTTCTATTTATCCACATTGTTTTTTTCTTGTTCTTTAACCTTTTATTCCCATAAGGTATGTACCTCTCACAGTTAGATTTTAGGATGCTTTTAAAAATATCCCATTTTGTGGCTGTATTTTTATTTTTAGGACTATGGCCTCTCTTAGTTGGCTAAATTTAGCTTTTTTGAAGTTTGGTATTTTTGTACCTCTCTGAAGAAACACTCTTTTGAATGATAATTGGAAGGTTATTACTTTATGGTCACTATTTCCCAGGTGTACCCCGACCTGCACATCTGTTGTTCTGTCAGGTCTATTGGTTAATACTAAGTCCAGTATGGCCGTCCCTCTAGTCGGGACCTGACCCAGTTGGTTACTGCCAAGAACCTGTTTCCCTTATGAGATATACAAGTTTCAGTTTCCCAGTCTATATCTGGGTAGTTGAAGTCCCCCATAATAACCACCTCATTATGATTTGCCGCCTCGTCTATCTCGTTTAGTAGTAGATTTTCTGTGGACTCTGGTATATTAAGTGGTTTATAATAAACTCCTATTAGTAATTTATTATTGTTTTTGCCTCCATGTATTTCTACCCACAGTGACTCCACATGTTCATGTCCCTCACTTATATATTCCCGGAGTGTGGGCTTTAGACAAGACTTTACATAAAGGCAGACCCCTCCCCCTCTCCAGTTTTGACGATCCTTTCTAAACAGACTGTAACCTTGTACATTAACCGCCCAGTCATAGCCATCATCCAGCCATGTCTCAGTTATTCCCACTATGTCATAGTTCTCCTCACACATCACTAATTCCAGTTCCCCAGTTTTATTAGTCAGGCTTCTGGCATTAGTATACATGCATTTAAGAGGTTTATGTATATTTTGTACCCTACACTTTTCCTTCTGAGCTGTTGTAGTCCCTCCTTCCATTCCTCCCCCAGTCCCACTACCTTGCCCCCGGTCTCTATCTGCACTATCTTCCCATCCTATAATGCAGGGCTGGCCAACCTGTGGCTCTCCAGCTGTTGCAAAACTACAACTCCCAGCATGCCCAGACAGCCTACAACTATCAGCCTACAGCAGGGCATGGTGGGAATTGTAGTTTTACAACAGCTGGAGAGCCACAGGTTGGCCAGCCCTGCTATAATGTAATTACCTTCCCCCCCCAGTCCCTAGTTTAAACACTTCCAACCTTTCTAGCCATCTTCTCTCCCAACACAGCTGCCCCTTCCCCATTGAGGTGCAGCCCGTCCCTACGATAGAGCCTGTAGCCGTTAGAGAAGTCGGCCCAGTTCTCCAGGAACCCAAACCCCTCCTTCCTACACCAGTTCTTGAGCCACTTGTTAACCTCCCTAATCTCCCACTTCCTTTCTTGTGTGGCTCGTGGTACCGGTAGTATTTTGGAAAATACTACCTTTGAGGTCCTTGCTCTAAGCTTTTGACCTAAATCCCTAAAATTATTTTTAAGGACGCTCCACCTACCTCTAACTTTGTCATTGGTTCCGATATGGACCATGACCGCCGGATCTTCTCCAGCCCCTCCCAGTAATCTGTCAACCCGATCCGCGATGTGTCAAACACGAGCGCCAGGAAGACAACACACCGTTCGACGATCCCGGTCTTTGTGACAGATTGCCTTATCTGTACCCCTAATAATTGAGTCTCCCACTACCAGCAGCTGTCTGGCCTGCCCTGCTCTCCTGGTCCCCTACTTACTGGAGCTGACATTCCCCTGACTGGCAGAGGAAGTGTCTGGCTGCAGCAGTGCTCTCCCTGAACCGACATCCCCTCTTCTGCCAACCGTGCAAACTTGTTGGGGTGTGTCACTTTTCCCTCTACCCCGCTTTCTGTTACCCAGCTAGCTACCTCACTTTCCTGAGCCTCCTCCCTACCACCCTCCCCCACATCTACCCCATAGAGTGCTTGCTCAGTGAGTAACAAACTCTTTTCCAAGTTGTCAACGCTTCTCAGTGTTGAAATTTGCCCGTTTAGATAGTCGATGTGCGATTCCAAACAGCCAATTTGCTCACATCTTGAACAAAGACATGTCCCCTCAAACAGCTGTTCGAGGACTGCATACATTAGACAAGATGTGCACTGGACTGCGCTGTCAATAATGGAACAGATACTAAGTGGGGATTACTCAACAAAAGAGAAAAATACAATATAGTGCAGTGATAAGAATCTAACTTACTGTAGTCTCCTCCTAAAGTTCCTGAATCTCAAGTAACGTAATCTAAAGTCACACTTAATACAAACACACATTTGAACTCAAACATGCGAACGCTCACAAACTCGCGTTATTTGTCTGCTTGTATAAGTGCAGCTCTCAAACCAGCCTGCTTTTTTTCCTCTGGATCCAAAGGACTGAGCTGCCCTCAAGGCTGGCTATTTACCTTCTCCTAATTAGACAGCCTCACCCTAATTACTTACCTGGTCAACACCCTGGAGAAGGAAGAGGTAAAAAATGTAATCACAGTATACTCTCAGCTGCTATGCAATAAACCTGGCAGCAAAAGCAAGTCACAGTGTACAGTAAAGTCAGGCACAGCCACTCGGCAATGCACACAAATAATTTGGCTCTTACAGATACTCCCTCACGTAATCTAAAGTCACACACTTAATACAAACACACACTTGAACTCAAGCACGCGAAACTCGCGTTATTTGCCTGCTTGTATAAATGCAGCTCTCAAACCAGCCTTCTTTTTTTCCTCTGGATTCAAAGGGGGACAAGTTACTTTACAACACTAAGGTAATGAGCTGCCTCATCATCCTCCTCCTCCTCTCTACTTGTCAGGAATTAAGATCCTGAATACAGATGATAACAACTTTAGCTGAATCTCTGGGGAATTTAGTTCACGAGGAGACATGAAGTACAGAGAGGACGGACAGGACAGGCTGTGGTAATGTGTTGCTGTGGTAATGGAGACTGTAAACAAGTGCTGCTGCTCATTAGCCTCACCTCACCCTCCTCTCATGTCTCCTCATCTTCTCCATTCCCACAGAGGTTCACCTGTATTCAGGATCATGATTCCTGACGAGCAGAGAGGAGGAGGAGGCAGCACTATGGCTCATTGTGGTGAAGTAACTTGTCCTCCTGTGTGATTAGGACAGGTTTCGTGTGTACTGATAGGACTGCGGCCATTTTATTTCTCCTAATTATTGCTCCCTAGACAAAATATAACCATTCTAAGTAATGAAAGTTATTTGTGAATATATTTATTATAAAATAATATTTAAGTATTTAATTTTTTTTTTATTACTGGAGAACCCCTTTAAGTTAATGCCTGGAATTTTTAATTTAGAGATTCTCTGATATATGCTGATGCTTATACACTGGCTGCTGTCGTCTCCATATTCCAGCAGCTGATATTGACTGCTTTGTCTCACTGACTGTGTTGACACCTTGGCGATCCGGCCAATGAGCTATGTGGGGGGTCGGGGCGGGGGAGTGGCACCTTCTGGTTGTCCTCTCCGCCCTCCTCCTTCCGATTGGTTACCGGTCCGATCAGCCCTACCCTGTGTAGGTGGGCACCTGTTCTTTTAAGTCAGCTGTGCATGCGGCCGCGCACGACCATACCAGTGACGAAAGCTCCACACCAACACCGTGTGTTTAGCCAGTCCTCTTATCATCGTCTGTGTATGCTTCTGTTTGGCTCCTGATGACGGTAATATAAGCAGAAATGCGTAGAGCTAGGGAACAGGCAGGGTGATCGTGCTGTGGACGGGCATGGGTAAACTATCTGATAAGTGACAGGGATACGGTTCCTGTCTTACAGTGTAGTATTAGTCAGCTCCAGCAAACAATGGCTGACCCCAGCCTATCCTCACATAGCTGACCCCAGCCTATCCTCACATAGCTGTAGCTTTTAGGAATTAGGGGAACCACACACTAATTGACCACTATTGGGGTCGAGGGAGTTAGTATGAGCCATATGTGGCCAGGTGTGCTACACGTGTGATTGACCCGCATGGTGGACTAGTGGGGGCTATTTTTGGTTCCCCATACCTCCGGTACCTCCTCACCAGGGTCACACTTACTTGTGTGGGCCATCTTTACGCCTACTTCCCTAGTTGAGTAATGTAGTTCATATCGGTGGTGGCAGCTCTCCTGCCGTTTACATCGGTACTTTTTCTTTTGTGTTTTGTTCCTACCTACTTTTAATTATATTTCAATAAAGAATTATTATTTTGTTTTAAGCGTTACCCCACACTAACAGTGAATTTCTTTTTATATGCTGATAAAATATAAGTTTTGTGTCCTTCATACAAATTCCTTTATGGTGACCTATACACATGAATCTATAGCCCAGTGGTCCAATCGTCAGCCTGCTCCATAGTTTGCATTTGCTAATTCTATACCCAACATCCAGGGCATATAACCTACCAGGAGCTTAATAATCTGGGGTGGGGAGATTTAATATCATCCTTGCCTTTTCTTTGAAAAGTGGGAATAGCATGGGTAGGACTTGGCATGAAAGTCTACCATAATTTACACCAGAAACTGGCATAAATTGAAATCTTTGTGACATGTGCCTGTTAATAAATTAGGCACATCTCACAGCAGTGCTAAGTAGATCAAGACTATCGAAAAAAATGGTAGAGTAGAGCTTGTAGATAGGGACAGACACAGACAGTGATCCCTGACTTGGAACCTAGCCCACCTTCTCTACCTTCTTGCAGTATGAGCCCTAAGTAGCAAGACCGCAATTGGTCGGGGGTCCCTACGCTACTATGGTGCGGAAACAGACAGACACCAAAAGACAACACAAAGGGATTTTTGCACAAAAATGGGTCAGAACCAGGCACGCAGTACCAAGATGAGAGACAGAGAGTAGTCAAAAGACAAGCTTATATCAGAACCAGACAGGATGCACAGTACAAATCAAGTGAGACAGAGAGTGGTCAAAAGACAAGCCGAGGTCAGAAACATAATCAATCCAAATTAATCCAGGAACCAGGAACCTAGCTAGTGAGCCTATACAGGACTATCACTGGTATCTGGCCAGGATGGGGTTTAAATAGAGCACCGATTCCCAGGACCAGAACCTGATAGATCATGACTCGGTGCTCCATTAGTCAGAGCTCAGCACACAGGAATAGAGCAGCTGAGCAATTAACCCACTGCTAGTTTCCTCCAGCACACGGCCGCTGTGAGGAGAAACAGGGAACTTGTCATCAACTTTATGCTGCTCATACTAATGGCAGAATAAAGTAGAGACAGGTGAGTTGATTTCAGTGGTTCTCTCTAGGAGAGAACTGCCAATCATCAGCAGATGGTCGGGGAGAGCAGGAGATTATGTATAACCAGGACTCTTCTCAAGTAGATTTGACTCTTTTCAAGGCCTGGGCTGCAATGATTATGATGCTGGTTCTCGGCAGCCACTTACTTTTAGCTCATGAGTGACACACCGCTGAAATCAGCATTTCTGTCACTAATTTTTGCTGCCCTCAATGAGTTCAGCATAAAGTTGATGACAGGTTCCCTTTAAGATGCCCATATACCTTTAATAACTTTCAGCCATATAAGCCGACTGCTGTTTCTCCTGACTCCACCATACACGTGCAAGTTAGATTTGATGGAGCATGTGCTTTTTAAGAAGCAGAGAGTAGTCTGGAGCTCCCCATACACCTTGGCCTGTTGGTCGATCGGCCCACCATAGTATAATGTGTGTGGAGGCCTTTAGAGTTGTCATTTTGCAACAGCTGGAGGGCCACAGGTTGGAGACCACTGCCCTACTGGTCACTTGCATACAGCCAGTCACTGTTATCACTGTACTTGAAAGCTGTTTTCGAACATTCCTAACAATGTTCTAAAATGGATTTTTGTAGCTGCAGAAAAGTTTCCCTAACAGCAAATTACATTGTCCTCATATATAAGAACAGTACTTTAATTTGAAGAGTTTTTGACCTAAGAGCACTAGACTGAAACGCACATTACTGTTTGAGGTATTTCTTTGCTCTTTCCGAAGTGCCAGCGTCTGAATGGCCATTGTGTAGTTTTGGCATTTCCCATTGTCTTTTGACAGTATGGCAACTGGCAAGTTTGTAGTTGTCAGAAAAAGTCCATTGTTGCCTTTAGAGAATAAACTTTGAATTGTGTCTTTCATGACCAGAGGTTGTATTGGAATACAATGAAGAAAACCACAGAAATAAGATAATAATGCACTTAGTAAAGTAGATGCAAGCATTATATATGGACAAAGTCCTCACTCTGATATGATAATATCTGAGACACTTAGTCAATATATTTTGATCAAAACAGATCTAAGCCCGCCTACCAAGCGCCAAGGTGGTCTCAGGTCAGGCGGGTCCTACGCTAAACCTACCTAAGCCATTGGGCTTCTATGTTCAGGAGCGCAGACGCCGCACATAATCTTGGGAGTACCATTCCTCTGCACTTTTGCTTTTCCTATCTAATAGACCGCCTTGATTAGGTGGTACATATAGGTGTGCTGGCTCCTCCTCCCATTGGTTGCTGGATGCACATGGAGGTGACTAGGAGCAGCACACCATATGTGCGGGGTCTGCTCTCCTGAACATAGAAGCCCAATGGCTTAGGTAGGTTTAGCGTAGGACCCGCCTGACCTGAGACCACCTTGGCGCTTGGTAGGCGGGCTTAGATGTGTTTTGATCAAAATATATTGACTAAGTGTCTCAGATATTATCATATCAGAGTGAGGACTTTGTCCATATATAATGCTTGCATCTACTTTACTAAGTGCATTATTATCTTATTTCTGTGGTTTTCTTCAATAATATGGCCAGGGACATCCGCACATTTGTATATCATACCGTGCAGGATGTTTTTATCTTAGTTTTTTCTGTGATTTTTTTGTCTATGTATTGTAATACATTCTGATTTTTAGCGCATTTACACTGTACTGATGACCAGACGATTGTCAGAAAGAAGGCGTTCCTTACCCAGAATTGCCTGATCGCTAGTGGAGGTGAAGTGCTGCATTTACATGCAGCGATCACCTCCTGTCATGGTCTTACCTTCTTGCTGTTCTCCTTCGTTTGACATGTGCTGGCGGCCATCTTGGTTTCTGGGTTTCTTGTAGCCTCCCACCCTGCGGCTCCTCCTTCCCACTGGGAGGAGCTGGATGCCTAGCTCATATATATAGGAGGTCTGTGGCTTCAGTTCCTTGCTTGGTCCTCCTGTGTTCACATGCTTCTAGACTGCTGCTGCTTCTGGTTCCTGATCCTGGTTTCATCCGACTACCCTGCTGGTTCCTGATCCTGGTTTCGTCCGACTACCCTGCTGGTTCCTGATCCTGGTTTCGTCCGACTACCCTGCTGGTTCCTGATCCTGGCTTCGTCTGACTACCCTGCTGGTTCCTGATCCTGGCTTCGTCTGACTACCCTTCTGGTTCCTGACCTCTGGCTTCGCAAAGACTCTGCTTCGGTTTCGCCATCCGTTTGGACTTTTGCTTTTCAGCTTTATTTTCAATAAAGCCTTCTTATTTTCACTTATCCCTTGTTGTACGTCTGGTTCATGGTTCCGTGACACCTCCACAGTATTAACACTCAAACTCTTAACTCAAATTTCTTAACTCATCATGATGTCCTGTGACAAGCTATTGAAAACCAATTAAAGGTGTTGGCTTAAGGGCTCATGCACACAACTCTTGGATGTTTTGCGGTCCATAAATTGCAGATTCGGAAAACACAGATACCGGCTGTATGGATTCTGTATTTTGCGGAACAGAACTGAACTTTTTTGTGGAACGGACATACGGAAACGGAATGCACACGGATTCATTTCCATTTTTTTGAGGCCCCATGGAAGTGAATGGTTTCGCACACGAGCTGCAAAAAAGTAACGGATAGGAAAAAAAGTATGTTTGTGTGCATGAGCCCTAAAGGGAATGGGTAATCAGAAAATGACCTGTTTAAATCATGTGTGACAGTTGCAGAGAGAGCAGAGCCTCTAGGTGTAACAGCAACACCGCCGCTGCTCCTAGAGGATCATTTGCATATATTAAAACCTCATTTTTATGTATGAACATTGGACCAATACAGATGCCTTTAGCTGCCAAGCGCAGATGCAACAGGTCGGCCAGTGTCATAGGTACAAATCTGCTGACAGGTGCCCTTTAAGAAGAAAAGCAGACTCACATGCATGTCTGCCACGCCATTCATCTCTATGGGGCTGCCGGAGATAGGGGAGTTCAAGCACTGAGCTATTTCTGGCAGTCCCATAGAGTAGAATGGAACGGCAGCCATGCACGCATGTCTGCCTTTCCGTTCAAATGGTGAATACAAGCCCCCACTGTAGTGATCGACAGGGGGCTGACCACTGGGGTTAGACATGTATCCCATATACTGTGGATAGAGGATCAGTTGTTGTGGGTCAACCCCTTAAAACATATGTCACTCATATGCAACAGAATTTTTTTGCCCATAAATTGCAGATTAAGGCTACATGCACTGTTCGCAAATTGTGGATCCGCAAAAAAAAACGGATGACATCTGTATGACATCCATTTTTTTTTTTTGCGGATACATTGTAACAATGCCTAAAACGGACAAGAATAGGACATGTTCTATTTTTTAAATTTTTTTGCGGGGCTACGGAACGGACATACTGATGCGGACAGCACACAGTGTGCTGTCCGCATTTTTTACGGACCCATTGAAATGAATGGGTCCGCATTCTATTCGCAAAAAAAATTAACGGACACGGAAACAAATAACGTTCGTGTGCATGTAGTCTATCACTTCAGATTTCACACCTTTCAGTGTAGCCAGGTGGAATCCCCTTATCTCCTGGAGGGTCAAAAGGTAGAGCAGGTAGAAATCCAAAATTCCCCATCCTCCTTTCCCCCGACAGAGATTTTTTGGAAAGTTTGACTGCCCCCCATACACATTAGATTGTCAGCGGGATCAGCACACTTGTATATTTTTGTATAATGACTCACAAGTGATGAGGGAACTTTTTGGTTTGGGTTAAATGACCTTTCATGGTCTTCTGTAAAGTGATCAGACATGACTCAGATTGGTGTGAACTAGGGTTTTAGCTGGTCTAATGACCCCCTTTCATCTAATGCTGGCTAATAACTTTGAGGATCAGTGCCTGGGAATCGAGGTTCTCCCGTGGTACCTTGTTCTAGCTGACTGATTTCCTAAGTACTTTGGTTAGATGTGTGAGATGAGGGCACGGATGTGGAAAATCCTATTAGGCAGTAGAGTGATTTTGTGTTCCCTTATGTTCTGTTTATCAACATGTAACACCATATGACATTGAGATTATACCACCATTAGGACTGTGGATTCCTGAAAGACAGTATGACCGAGGGAAGCCTGGTGTCTACTTACCTTCTGAAGGCTGGGATTAAAAAAAATATTGTCTCCATGATGTGGTCTAACTGAAACGCCCAGTAGAAAGTAAAATTCAGAACCCTGTGGTAGAAGGAAAAGTTGTTTAAGATGCATTTAGCACCTCCTTTACCACTTCAGACACATCTCTGGAGTGCTATGTTCTCACCTGGTGAGGTGGATCCACTTGTTAGGCTGAGTTAACATTTCAGTTATTTCCATCAGTTATTGTGAGCCAAAACCAGTAGTGAAGCCTAGACAGAGATGAGGTATATTGGCAAGACCTGCATCGGTTCGGTGTTTTTGACCCGCACCTAGTTTTGGTTCACAGTAACTGATGGAAATAACTGAAGTGTGAACTCAGCATTAGGTAGAGCAGATCTTGAGCAACACGTATAGACAATGCTGGCACAGCTCAGCAGGAGGACATGTGTAGTGGGGCTGGAGTAGCTTAACTGGATAGCCAGTATAGCAGAGCTGGAGAACCAGTGTAACAGTGCTGTAGACCTGATGCAGCAGAGCTGGAGTGCAAAAGAATTAAACAGAAGACTGATGTAGTAGGGTTGATGTAGCAGAGTTACCTGAAGACCAGTGTAGCAGAGTTGTAGCACACTTAACTGGAGACTGATGTAGCAGAGTTGCAGCAGGGATAACTGGAATCCACTGTAGCAGAATTGTAGCAGAATGAAATGGAGACCACTGTAGCAGTGTTAACTGGAAACTGGTGTAGTAGAATTGAAGTGGCTAGTGAGCTAGGATATGGGGCAAACTTAAAAATCAGGTGACGTGAAACCATCGGATGACGTCATTAGTGTGCACTGGCTTCCTGCGGCCACACAACATGCAGGAGAAGAGTCTGGGCTGGAGGAGAGGAGGGCATTGCATGATGCTGGACCTGGGACAGGTAGGTAACATGGAGTATTCAGTACAACCATGAATTACATGGTTACAACCCTTCGTACAACCTGCAGTGATATGCTGGTCACCCACCCTCTGGTCCTCATTCAGAGAGGGAGTTGTCTGGCTGGAACAGTCCCTTTATGATACTTCACGCTATAGGAACTAATTGAAACAAATTACTATATATATATATATATATATATATATATATATATATATATATATAGAGAGAGAGAGAGAGACACACTCTTGAGGTTAATCTCTAGACATCACTGTACACTGATTCCATATTAAAGTTAATTATAAACTTGTTCAGGCTCTGAAACCTGAAACTCAATCTTGAAAACCACCTCCAGTATCCACCACAGTTCAGCCCTCTCATTTTCTCATCTGATTTCCTTTCCATTAATTTCAGTCGAATCTCAGGATAAACTCCTACGTTAAGGTTTAAACGTTTTCTGGCCTGCATCCATCCCTCTGATTAATTGATTTCACTGTACCCGCTTTCTTTTGCCAAATCCAGAAGATATAGCAAAACCTACAAAATGAAATAATAACATTGATACAGGAAACGTTGGCCGTAGTCAATGCAGAAGGGAAAGTTAAAACTTTAAATGAAATTAATGTTCTTTTTTCTCTCAATGTAATTACCCAGCTATTATTCCATGTCTATACCAGCAGGGCGTTAGAAGATGGGTTTCATACATTCTTACATTTGCAATTTTAAAGCTGCAGAAAATGACCCACCAATTAGATATGTGTCAGTAATAAACTTCCACTACATACTGTATATGCATGTCCTGGATTCAAAGTGAGCACCGATGTCATGTCTCTTTCCTGGCAAAAATTATCGGGAATTATTGGTCTTTTCAAGTTCTTTGTAGAAAGAGGTAAGTTTTATGTGTGCAGTCACTCAATGAACTGTCTCCCAGTGTAAAGCTGGCCATACACATTAGATTAGTACTATCTAATGCAGGGTTCCTCAACTCCTCAGGACCCACCTACCTGTCATGTTTTCAGGATTTACTTAGTATTGAGCAGATGATACAATTAGTGTTAGTGCATCAGGACTTACCACAGGTATTTATTCTGTGGGATATTCTAAAATCATGACCAGTAGGTGAGCCCTGAGGACTGGAGTTGAGGAACACTGATCTAATGTGTGTGGGCCTCCTGACTCTCTCCTGGTGGCTGATGTCCAGGGAGATGAGGATTGGGCATGTTGTACTTGAACTGGACAGGAGAATAAAGTAGAAGTCTAAAGCAGGAAACTTTAAAAGGGTCGTCATAACTTTTAATTGATGGCCACAGTTTGCCTCCACTGCTGAAAGATTCATTCATAGCTGCTGGTCCAGCACTCCGGCTCCCGTGTGTCCATCTTCTGGTCTCTGGCTTGTCTACTTCCTTCTAGGCATGGTCACAATCACCTGCTCTGCTACAGTCAACCACCGGCTTCAGCGATGATGTGTCCACAAGAGAATCCAGTCATTGACTGCAGTAGAGCAGTTGAACATGTCCACGAGGTAGTACATAAACCATTGACCAGAAGATGGACCGGAGCAGCACGTAAGTATGTTTCCATAACAGAGACAGCCTGCAGGCATCAGTTAAAAGTTAGGTATTCCCGGGCAACCCCTTTAATGTTTTTGTAGATGGTTATGTCATGGAGCACTGTAGTTGACTGTATTATGGGGGCACTGTTACTGTATGTCATAGCTGCACTAGTGCTACGGGGGAACTGTAGCTAGCTGTGCTGTGAGTCATATGTGTGTTATGGGGGCTCTGGTGTAGAAAATACATTTCCTTCGACATATTCACTTTTTAGATATGAGTGAGGTAAAATGAGACTGGTTACTTGGTAAGCAGCCTGTCTCTAGTGATAGAAAAGCAGTAGTTTTAAATGTGGGTTATGAAATGTCTTCAAATTCCAGTTGACTTTCCACTATTAAGTAGTATGGGATTTATTTCCATTCCACTGCTGCAGACGGTATCTATCAAGTGTATATATTATCAAGGCAGCCATGCATCTGCTGAAGGCCCCTGCAGAGACTTATTTTATTATAAACATGAATTTAAAAAAGGTGACATCAAAAAGGGGTATTTTTTTTTAATTCAATATTAATAGGAAAAAATTTAGGATATTGGTGCCACTTCTGGGACCTGCACCTCTCTCCAGAACAGGGCCTCCTAAGTGAAGGAGGGCACATGCGCGGGGGGCTCTCCGTTTATCATCCATAAGAGTTCTGAAAATAGGCAAGTGAGCGTGCTCAACTGTTTGTCATACCGGTGACAGGTTTGAGAAGATCTGAAAGATTATCTGCTCATTAGTGATCTGACAGCATCTTTTGGTTTCACTTTGTCTGTGTGTTGCTTGTATGTCCACACCTCCTGTTCAGGTGTGGATCATGTGACCTTTACCTTCCCCTATTTAGTTTGACTCCACCCATCACTCCTAGCTCTGGATAGGTTCATTTGGTGTTGGAAGAGCTGGAGTGTGGTTCTAGTTGAAGTCCTGATCATCCATCATTCATCATCCATCATCCTTAGAAGTTAAGTGTTCCGCTTGTTGTGTTTTGTATTCCTCACCCCCCCCCCCTCTGTTGTTTACTATGCCTCAGTGAGACGCTGGTTCCTTCACCAGGGAAGGAGCGGGTTGTCTCTGCCCTGTCATAAGTCTAGGGCATCTGAGGGCCACCAGGGTTTTCTAGGTTCCGGTGTATGGGCATCTCTACCATCGAGAGGTGCCCATACGGATAGGAGTTAGGGCCAGGAGCAGGGTTTCATAGGTGGTGACCCTTTTCCTTCCCTAGCGGTGAGGCCTAGTGTCTTTTCCCTTCCGTCTTGTTGTCTTTTGGTGTTCTCCCATACAACATCCGTGACACTTTTTTTGGATTGCGGTGAATGGAGAACTCACCGTACAGGCGCAGCCACCTCTCCATTCACCGCTATAGGACTGTCGGCTGTTTTTGGAACTCCGCTACCGGTGTACGGATGGTAGCTGCGCATGCGCGGCTGCTCTTCGTACCCTTTGAGGAGATAGGAGTAGGTCCCAGAGGTGTTACTTGCACCTGACATTGATGACATATACCAGCAACTTGCCATCAACGTTCCAGATGGGCCAACCCCTTTAACTTCTTCCTTTATGTCTTAAAAAAATAATATCCAGAAACCCATCCGCTTGGTTTTTGTAAAAAAAAAAAAAATTCTAAAGAATATTTACATTGAGGCTGTTGATATGTGAAATAGATGTAAGTGTCCTTTTAAAGAATTAGAGACAAGTTAGAACATGTAAGTGCCAGAACTTAGTTTCCCCTCGCATTGTTCCCTCTCGCATAAAAATCTATCAGCAGCAGTGATTCCCTTTTACTTTTTCTGCTGTATTAAACATATGTTGTCTTTTCCCTTTTTAAAGCTGCGAGCGCTTAGAAACATTGACTCACTTGGAAAGAAATAGGCATGAAAATGTGAGAGCTTCTTATCTGATTGGACAATCCCTGTTTTTCAAGCGTCGATGACCAGTCTTGGCTTCCCTAATGGGAAATCTCTGTACAGGAGCCAAGGGATCGAATGTACTTGCGGAAAATAAACATCCCCTTTTACTCATGCAGTGGGGTATGTTTGCTACAGTGTAATGCAGTGACTCAACATCCATGAATTTATTATGTCCATCTTGGAGAACACCAAAGATTTTGTGATTTCTGTGACACCCAGCACTGCAAGAGGCTGTAAATTTCATTTGAATGTTCTCTTTCGAGATGGAAAATATAACATGGAGTTTATGTTCACTATTTGGTACAGAATAATTTCTTATTAAAATCTGCAATTTCATTAGTTTATGTAATTGTTATAAGGGCTCATACACAGTAGAATGATCATTATAACGTGTATGGGGGAATCCCGACTCTCCAGATAATGTTGAGGGAAAGAATGTCCAGAAGATAAGGCACCACCAGAGGCGTCTGACAGCGGTGTTCTCCTGTCTTGTCCTTTAAACATCCTAAACTGAGCATGCATGTGTATGGCGGAGTTGGGAGTAATAGGTTTCGGTCGAGCAAGTGTTCTGTCAACTGCTTTTGAAGGTGTCTGGGGACCTTTTAGTATTGTTGTATTGTTACCAGTTGATCTGATTTTACTTTGGTTGCTCATGACTCTAGTTTGCAAGAGAAAGTAATGAAAATATATATTTGCTTAGGAATCCAAGCAAGTGTCTCTCCCCTAGGTGTACAGAAATTTCAGTTTAAAGTGGTAGTCCTCATGAGCAGTCTTTCTCTGTAATGTGGGCAGAACTAAGGCCTATGTCCACGTGACCATCCTGTTCATCTCAAAGCAAAATGAAAGAAGTGGCCGGGCTGGAGTTGCTTCACTAGGGAGATGAGTGGCAGGCTGAGAAGCTGTGCCTCAGCAGTTACAGTTAGCACTATATATCTCTGATTCAACCTGCCGCTGATTGGCTGAAGTCATTGCACTTTGTGACCACTGCAGCCAATCATAGCAGAAGTAAGCCATTGGCAACACTATATTATATATACAGTATATATATAAAATGTATTTATTTAAGATACCGCAGATATTATTAATGACTCTTTCCAATATATCGTCTCAGAATGTTTGCCCTGGGCTTTATTATGTTAGATGCCTGGAATTCTTGACTTATTGGTAAATGTCTGAGGCGGTTGCGTGCATTGCATATTTTTTTGTGCACTCTAAACTATTTTCTTAGTGAATTCCACCAATCTTTAGGGAATTTAAACAGTATATTTATGTTCACTCCTAAAGTAATTTTTTTTTAGTAAGACAACAGAGATATTTCTTGTATTGAGCTTGTTAGTGGGTGTGTCTAACTTACTCTATTTAAAGGGGGTCTCTGGGCTTTTAATATTGATGACCTATCCTCAGGATCAATATCAGATCAGTGGGGGTCCGACACCTGGCACCCCCTGGCGGTATGAAGGGAAGGCATGTGCAGTGCGTGCGTGCCATCTCCTTTCTGTCTTCCTGCTCGCTGCTGCTCTGTCTACGGCAAGCAGGAAGAGAGAAGGCAGACAGCTCGCGCACCTTTCCTTCATACAGCTGATTGGCGGGGGTCCGACACCCAGCACCCTCGCCAATCTCATATTGAGGACTTAACCTGAGGATAGGTCATCAATATTAAAAGCCCAGAGAACCCCTTTAAAATAATTCTGTCTCTTGATTGATACTGCCATTTCTGAGGGAAGAATATGATAGAGAGAAGGTGAGCTCTGTGATATACAGATTTCTATTATGAGGATCAGAGTATATCCTGACGGGACTCCTAGGAGAGAGAGTGGGAGTCCTGGTTACCCTGCCTACACAGTAGGGCAGCTATAGTAAGATACAGTGAGTTTGCACCAGAATACTGGGCCTGTGCTATTTTTACTTTGCGCCAAATTTAGGATTTGGATTGTCTAAACTTGTGATGTAAAATGATGAAGGAACACAATGTGGCACAATAATCCCTGTCCCATAGGGCTTTATATCAGAATTGAACATCACTTTTTATACCACCTTGAAGCTGGTATAGTTGTTATCCAAAATATACTTCAAAAACTGTTGAAGGCTGCAGCAAAACGAGGCTCAAAATACGTGCAGACACAAATCCAGGGCAAAAAAACTCACTATTGTGGAGTAAAAAAGTTACACATTATGGCACACGCCATATGTGCACCATAATTTGTGACTTTTTTGACTTCTCGACACTTTTCCGAAGGAAGGGGGCAAGGCTTCACACTGTTGAACTTCTAAGGACAAGACAGGTCTTCTTTAAAGAGGTTTTCTTTCATTTTTATATTGACGGCCTGTCTAAACCTCACGTTCCTGCTGATCAGCTGTTCCCAAGTAGTTCTGCTGGAAGTAGGCGTCAGAATTACACAGCTTCATCCATTGAAGTGTATTGGAGCAGAGATGGAGTAACCAGCTCCATCCACTACACGTGGACATGTGTAGTTACAGCTCTGGAACAGCTAATCAGCCTGGGTTTGAGGTGTGGACCCCCACCAATCTGTGGTGGAGAGTTGTGAACATGTATAAAAATAAGACGGGATGCCCAGCTTCCAAAAAAGACGTAGTTCTTTATTCCAATGACACACAGAATAAAAAATCCAACATGGCAAGCAAGTCTACGCGTTTCGGATACTCTAATACAGATCCTTGTGAACATGCCCGGTGTCATGTGCCATAATCACTGTGCAGGGAAGGAATTTGGTGAATTCTGCGGCCTCCTTGGAGTTTCTATCCAATGGACAGCATTGTGGTAATCCGCGCTTGGTATTGCAGCTCAGCTCTATTTACTTGAATGGGACTGAGCTGTGCCCTGGCCATGTGACCGATGAATGTGACGGCACTGGCCAAGGCCACGGTCTCTTCAAACAGCTGCTCGGCGGGGGTGCCGGGAGTCAAGCCTCCATGAATCGGATATTGATGACCTACCCTGAGGATAGGCCATCAGTATTAAAATCTTGGAGAACCCCTTTAAAACTCAAAATAACCATTTCTCAGGAAAAATCCTAAACCTAAAACTGCTACAGTAATTGTATGACTTTCTTTTCATTGCTTTGATATTATTACTGTAATGTAGCTTTGGATTCACATAGATCCTGCTCATTAGACGGATTGGCTTAGTATAGAAGTGGATTCAGAATCGTTTTTTCTTTTCATGTAGTTGGAGCTTATCCATTAGTTTTCATTGTGAAATTGTGTTCTTTCTGTTTTCTTTTTAGCTAGGCTAAAACAGAACATTAACATTCGCCGCCAGACAAGCTATAAATACAGCTGTGTACTGTGGGGTGTGCTCAGTATGTTTGCAAAATGATAAGAGTCAGAGTCCCTCTGTTATGGAAATGAGAAGAGTGTGAAAATATATTGGATAATTACATCTTGCAAGACTGTTCCCATAGACATTCCTCTTGTTAATGTTCAAGTTTTCACTAGGGGCAATACAGTGAGACCATTTGTCGGCAAAGTATGTGGTCATTCCTGGTCATTCAGATGTTGTTCTTTAGAGCAGGTACTGGGAAACCTTGCCAAAAACCACCTCATTGAGTAAAACACATTTCAGTGCCAGATTTTCAATTTCCTTCAGCCCTATATATGTTAGTCCTTTTAATTGAGAAGACCATCCACCTTGAGGACTATTCTTCACTGTAATTAGGTTGGTCATCTTGAAGAGCTTTCACTGTATGTACTCGAGTCAGTTGACATACATGCCAGAAAACTCTTCCAACTTATATGGCACAATCTCATGAATTTTAATGGCCAGTAGTACAGTGGTCCCTCAATATACAATGGCCTCAGGATACAATATTTTCAACATACAATGGTCTTTTCTGACCAAACCAGACTCAACATACAATGCCTCACACTCAGGTCTAACCAATCAAGGCCACTTCTCTGGTAAAATAGCTGTATTAGCAATCCCTGACTGTTATATGTATGGAATGGTTTTATCTGTCTTAGGGCTCGTTCACACAAATGTTTTTTGCGTTCCGTAGATGAGCCGTTTATTGCGTTCCCTATACGGTCCGTATACGGAACCATTCATTTCAAAGGGTCCGCAAAAAAACGGAATGTACTCCGTGAGCATTCCGTTTCCGTATGTCCGCAATTCCGTTCCGCTAGATTTAGAGTCTTGTCCTATTCTTGTCCGCAAATCACAGTCCGTGGCTCCATTCAAGTCAATGGGTCCGCAAAAAAAAACTGAACACATACGGAAATGCATCCGTATGTCTTCCATATCCGTTCCGTTTTTTTGCGGAACCATCTATTGAAAATGTTATGCCCAGCCCAATTTTTTCTATGTAATTACTGTATACTGTACATGCCATACGGAAAAATGGAACCGAAATGGAAACACAACGGAAACAAAAAACGGAACAACGGATCCGGAAAAAATGGCCCGCAAAACACTGAAAAAGCCATACGGTCGTGTGAAAGAGGCCTTAGTCATCTGCTTATTATTCTTAAATCTGCATTTTCTCTTATCTTGGATGACATCTTTTGGCTTTGGAACTAATTACTCAAGTTACAGAGGTTTCAACATACAATGGTCGTCCTGGGACCAATTAATATTGTAACTTGAGGGACCACTGTATGCAAAGAGGGTGGCATTTGGCTGGGATAAGTCAGATGTCAAAGCCCCAACCAGGCTGTGTTTAGAAGCATAGTCATACAGATTTTGATACCGTATTTTCTCTCTCTCTCTCTCTCTCTTTAAATTTACAACCAATACACATCTTGGTGAACCCATTAGAGACTTGACGGTGAGAAGGCACTCACACAGATTTACATGGATGTAAAGAGAAAGAAGAGAAATTCGGAGAACCCAAGGAACCTGGTGATGTTATCATGCTGCTGCGTAGGCTAAGACGAAGAGTAGGAAACCAATGCTGCATCTCCATGAGATATCATGACATACCAAGTTGGAGACACACTGCTTTTGAGCTGACCAAAACTTCATTCAGTCAACCAAACAAACAAACAGGTGCTGCATTCAGTAGTCTTCAGCAGGCTACACACATTAGATTTATGTCAGCTGAATCCACCAATTTCTGTGGGACTAGCTGACCATCTAATATCTGTAAGGGGTGTCAGGACTCTCATGACAGCAGGTGTTGGAGGAGAGAAGGATTGTTTAGTTGGATTTCATGTCCAATCCTTTGGTTCTTGGGGAGATAAACTGCCACTTGAGGTGTCTTGCAGCAGTGTAGTCCCTTCTCCCAATTCGGAATACATGCACTTTCAGCCAAGCTTGCCTGAGTTTGAGTGCTTGGGAGAAATGTCTATCTAAAATGTATGACCAGCTTTAGACTATGGCAACACAGTCACTGTATCACATGCCAGTATCACAGAAATTTCTATGGAAACTTTTCTTTGGGTGGTATCCTATGGAGACTTTTGGAGTAATCATATGGAACCTATGAAGACATTTTCTTTGGGTGGTATCACACACAGCTTTTTATGGAGATTTTTGAGCCAAATTGGATTCAGCAGGAAGGAAAAATATAAAGCCTGTATTACACTGCCCAAGTTTTCAGCAGATAATCGCTGACGAGTATTTGAACAATAACGATAATCTGGCAGTGTAATAATGCCACCGATTGCCCAATGCTCGATCATCGACAATCCAAATATTTTGACATGTTAAAAATTGATAGTTTGCATGCAGCAGATTGTGGTGTCTAATAACAATCTGCCACCGGCAAACCACTATACAGCATGGGGACGAGCGATGGCATAACCATAGCTCCTCCCTGTGCTGCGGAGGAGATTGCTGTGTTGTAATAGCAGTGGTCTCCTCTGCTAGCGAGCAGGCGATTGCCGGGAGGGAATGACAATCGTCTGCAGACATCGTGCTGTGTACTATAGCCTTAAGTCTTTCCTTTGTAGTTCTCATTCCAACCTGCTTCTAGCTTTGGCCAAAAAATATTTGCATCAAAAACTGCCAGAAAAACTGGGCCGCCACCCTTTCAGCATACAATATATTTAGCTTTAATCATTAAAAGCTGCTTTTTCTTCTACATTTTTCTTTTTCATCTTATTTGTATGGTCCTAACGACATAATTTTACGTTGTTTTTATTTTCATTTTTAGTCATGCCAAGGTCATTCTTGTTGAAAATGTGTTATTTAGAATTTAGTCTTGTACTTGTAGGCAGATCTGCTGATAAGGAATTCAGGGAATTTTGCCCTCTGGATTACAAATGCCTAATTAACACAAATGGTTATTTGTTCTGAGCAGAAATTCCTTTTCCATATGCGGTACAATGTGTTGGTGGAATATCTGCATTTTTTAACCCTAAATACTTTCAAACATAATTCCTCTTTACAGATTAGCTTAAGTGTTGCCAGTAGTAATTTTACTTTACTTTTAGTATTTTTTTATGGGTTAAACCTTCCTTCTTACAGAAATGTCTGCAACACAGATCTACAGTTTGCTTATTTGTGAGAATATACAGGAGCTGATGTATTAAAGAGTTGGTGTCATAGGTTTATAGTTGTTTTGTCCCAGTCAACATTTAGGTCTACTCGTTGGGCTTACAGTGGTCAGAAAGCCATCTGATCCAGAAGTCTACAGTATTTCTTCTATAGAATGGAATGGAGATGGACCACACACATATGATCAACTCATTACAGGGGATCGGTGGGATTCCATCACTTAAAATTGCACTGACCTTTCAACAAACTTTGCATAAAACAACAGCACAAGCAATTATAAGATAACTTCTTAATATATCTCACCAGAGACAAATCCCTCTTTCTCACTCTAGCAGCTCATTCTTCTTGCCTTTCCATAGACTTCTATGGGAAGCATGTACAGTCGTGGCCAAAAGTTTTGACAATAATATTAGTTTTCACAAAGTTTGCTGCTAAACTGCTTTTAGATCTTTGTTTCAGTTGTTTCTGTGATGTAGTGAAATATAATTACACGCACTTCATACGTTTCAAAGGCTTTTATCGACAATTACATGACATTTATGCAAATAGTCAGTATTTGCAGTGTTGGCCCTTCTTTTTCAGGACCTCTGCAATTCGACTGGGCATGCTCTCAATCAACTTCTGGGCCAATTCCTGACTGATGGCAACCCATTCTTTGATAATCACTTCTTGGAGTTTGTCAGAATTAGCGGGTTTTTGTTTGTCCACCCGCCTCTTGAGGATTGACCACAAGTTCTCAATGCGATTTAGATCTGGGGAGTTTCCAGGCCATGGACCCAAAATGTCAACGTTTTGGTCCCCGAGCCACTTAGTTATCACTTTTGCCTTATGGCACGGTGCAACATCATGCTGGAAAATGCATTGTTCTTCACCAAACTGTTGTTGGATTGTTGGAAGAAGTTGCTGTTGGAGGGTGTTTTGGTACCATTCTTTATTCATGGCTGTGTTTTTGTGCAAAATTGTGAGTGAGCCCACTCCCTTGGATGAGAAGCAACCCCACACATGAATGGTCTCAGGATGCTTTACTGTTGGCATGACACAGGACTGATGGTAGGGCTCACCTTTTCTTCTCCGGACAAGCCTTTTTCCAAGTGCCCCAAACAATCGGAAAGAGGCTTCATCGGAGGATATGACTTTGCCCCAGTCCTCAGCAGTCCATTCACCATACTTTCTGCAGAAGATCAATCTGTCCCTGATGTTTTTTTTGGAGAGAAGTGGCTTCTTTGCTGCCCTTCTTGACACCAGGCCATCTTCCAAAAGTCTTCGCCTCACTGTGCGTGCAGATGCACTCACACCTGCCTTCTGCCATTCCTGAGCAAGCTCTGCACTGGTGGCACTCCGATCCCGCAGCTGAATCCTCTTTAGGAGACGATCCTGGCGCTTGCTGGACTTTCTTGGACACCCTGAAGCCTTCTTAACAAGAATTGAACCTCTTTCCTTGAAGTTCTTGATGATCCTATAAATTGTTGATTGAGGTGCAATCTTAGTAGCCACAATATCCTTGCCTGTGAAGCCATTTTTATGCAACGTAATGACTGCACGCGTTTCTTTGCAGGTCACCATGGTTAACAATGGAAGAACAATGATTTCAAGCATCACCCTCCTTTTAACATGTCAAGTCTGCCATTTTAACCCAATCAGCCCAACATAATGATCTCCAGCCTTGTGCTCGTCAACATTCTCACCTGAGTTAACAAGACGATTACTGAAATGATCTCAGCAGGTCCTTTAATGACAGCAATGAAATGCAGTGGAAAGTTTTTTTGGGGATTAAGTTAATTTTCATGGCAAAGAAGGACTATGCAATTCATCTGATCACTCTTCATAACATTCTGGAGTATATGCAAATTGCTATTATAAAAACTTAAGCAGCAACTTTTCCAATTTCCAATATTTATGTAATTCTCAAAACTTCTGGCCACGACTGTAGTCTGATCCTTTAATGAGCTGACGGTCTCTCTCAATCTCTAAGACAGACTTAACAGAGAATGTAATTTTAGGAAAGGGGTGGTTGCTTGGTAAGAAGAGAAAGAGGCATTAAGATATATTATAAATTTTTGTATATTCACCCCAACTAACAATTTATGCATACTTTGTTGTAACTTGAATTTGCACTGTGTCTGTGCAATATATTTAGTATTTTTATACTTCAGACACGTAACGTCCACTTACCCTGTTTTCACACCCAACTTTTGTGCATGGTTTACCTGTCTTAATTTATATCGATGCACAATTATGTCTTTGGTGTGTATGTCCATATGTGTATGTATAAACTCTTTTAAATCATGGGCAAACATTGTGCTAATTTGTATTTCTATTTTTTTTGTTAGATGAACATAACGATGTACAAAAGAAAACCTTCACAAAATGGATAAATGCCCGTTTCTCAAAGGTAAGACCGTTTATTCTTCAGCCCTTTTTGGACCTGTGCGCAACCTGTGTTTTTGATAAACTTCTTTGGCCTTCTTGGTAGGTGAATATATTATATATTTTTTTCATTTTAAAGGATTTTCCGCACCTGCAGATTTTACTGCGGTATCTGTAGGTAATCTGTAGGTTAGAGAAAAGAGATGCACGAGGACTTGTCATCACTTCTGACATGTTTATTTTAATGAATAATTATACTCCCTATGAAAAGACAATTCTAGAGCATTTATTCTTATGTAGTATGTTGTGCCATTTCTCTTGTATTCCTGCTGGATGGTTTACTTGTTGGGGGTGTATCCCTGCACTATCTGATACTGTTCATTCTGTGCTTCCAGGGTCGGAAAGTGCAGGGACACCTTGCCAACTGGTAGCACCCAGTTGTACCTTTATTCATAACCTTCTAGCAGGAATAATAAAGGCTCAACATAGAGTTGTAAGAATTGATGTTTCCAAATTGTTGTTGCTTGGGGAATGCTTGTAGTTATTAATCAGACATGTCAGGAGAGGGGACAGGTCCTCTTTCACTGTAATATTTTCACTTTTAGCCAGTGAAAACAACTGTGTGAAACGGCATATATGAAATGCACAAAACGCGTGGAACAGTTGATTGAAAATCATTGTGCTGTTACAGGAATTTCCTGCGAATGCCAGACCCATGATGTATTCTGCTCCCACACCCAGCAGAGCCGTCTTGAAACTTTTCTATTGCTTCAGCGTACAGATTTCCATGGCTTTCGCCAAACATTTTTATTCAGTTGTAAATTATTGAACGATTTATTTTGCTTGGGTAGGAAGAGAATACACACATGTCTATCTGAAACCATGCATCCCAAACACCCATGACATTTCACATATACACATTATTTGATGTCATCAAAGGTCAGTTCTGATTTTACCAGATGTATCACCACCAACCAGTGTATCTACTGTGACATTGTATCGTGATGGTTCCTAAAGCTTTATGTCATGTACTTACCCATCCGCGCTTCTGCTGTGAGTCCAGCCTCACCAATGGCACCACCAGTGTTACTCCATTACTGTGGCTACCAGCCGAGCTGACGGTGGGGCTGATGGGTCTATCAGGGCGCAGGGATGCCGGGCCAATTAGACTCACCACTGGCCTCTTGTGCTTTCTGTCGGCAGGGTATTTAAACAGTCAACTGCTGGTCTTTTTGCCTGTGTTTCATGTGGTTTTCTGGATTTCTGACCTTCTGCCTGGTAGTGACTTCGCCTCTTACTGCTGATTTTGGCTTTGACGTTTCCTCCTTGTTTTGACCCTGCTTAGTACATATATTACTCTGCGTTTGTTTCTCCCGTGGTTCTGATGTTATTCTCTGCTTTTGACTTGCTCTGTCTGGCTTTCCCCGTTTGTCTTCCCTAAGTAGATTCTGCGCACTTAGTCTGGTTAGGGACCGTCGCCCAGTTGAGGGTGCCGTTTAGGGCGGATCATCCAAGTAGTTATCGACGATATGAGTGGAGTTATGGTCTGCACTGTTCACTACCTAATGTGACACTTTAGCAGTAAATGTTTGTCATGATGAGAGACTGAACAGTATGCTTTTATCTGGATTAGGGTAAATATCCAAACCCCATAGCATTTCTTGCTTGAAACCCATGTTATATACATTTTAGAGGTTCATCCTGCTTGCTTCCTCATGGTCTCCAGGTAGGGCTGTTGTAACTTCCTAGTAATTTCTATAAGACTGCACAGCTTTGTAAGAAACTTCTATTGCTTCAGACTATCTAAAAATGTGCATCCATATCAGAATTCATACCTCCCATATCCGGCGGGATAGCCCTGGATTTCAGTGGCTGTCCTGCGATCCTGGAATGGCTGATGTGTGTCCCACTTCACCATTCCTATCAGCTGCCTGCGCTCCCAGCAGCAGCACAATGTAATGTCACACATCACGCTGCTGGTCTGTGTAGGAGGAACAGTGCAGACTGGAAATCAGCCTCTGCTCCTCCTACACAGTAAGAGCGATGTGTGACAGTATCCTGCTGCTGGCAGCTGAGCTGTGATCATTGGAGGAACTAGGTGAGTATTTACTGTTTTATTTTTATATTTAGTTCCTGTGAAGGGACACATATCTGGACCTAACTACTGTGAGGGGCACATATCTGGGCATAACTACTGTGAGGGGCACATATCTGGGCATAACTACTATGAGGAGGCAAATATCTAAGCAAAACTACTGTGAGGGGGCACATGCCTGGATAAAACTCCTGTGAAGGGGGCACATCTGGGCATAACCACTGTGAGAGGGCACATATCTGGGCATAACTACTGTAAAGGGGGCACATCTGGGCATAACTACTGTAAGGGGGCACAATGTGGGCATAGCAGCTGTGAGGGGGCACAATGTGAGCATAACTACTGTGAAGTGCACAATGTTGGGATAACTACTGTGAGGGGCACAATGTGGGCGTAACTACTGTGAGGGGCACAATGTGGGTATTACTACTGTGAAGGGGGCACAATGTTGGCATAACTAGTGTGAGGGGCACAGTGTAGGCATTACTATTGTGAAGGGGGCAGGTCAGGACAGGTCATCAATATCAGTTCAGCGGGGGTCCATAACCCCTTTTACACGATGGAGCGCTGCCTCTCCATACACCACCTGGATCTCTGAACTGAGATCTAGCACACCCCATGGCTGAATTCCTGTGGATACACTATAAAGCCGGCCATGCTCATGAGATGATGATCTTCTGCATTGTGGACGATCAGTTGTCTGGGAAATCATCTGTATGACCGCCCCTACTGGTAACATGTTGTACTAAATTGGCCAACTAAGGCACGGATGGACAACCTGAGGCTCTCCAGCTGTTGCAAAACTACAACTCCCAGCATTCCCAGACTGCCTACAGCTACCAGCCTACAGCAGGGCATGGTGGGAGTCGTAGTTTTACAACAGCTGGAGAGCCACAGGTTGGCCATGCCTGAACTAAGGAGTCAATTTTTTTTTAAAAACAGACTCCTTGGTCCACTGGTCAAATTTTGTAGACCATTCCATACGCATGTAGTTTTGAGGAACGACTGAAATTTTCCAACCCTGCTGATCACAATTTTTGATACACAGAGGTCATCAACGTTCATTTGTTCTCATTTTTTATACAATGGATGTCAAAAAATGGCTGGAAATCCGCCAGTTTGGCCGGATTTTATGCTGTGTGCATGACCATCTTAAGAAACATGTATTGGAGGCAAAGCCTTCAGAATAATTCAAACATTATCTCTTCTCTCCTGGAGAACACTATCTGAGGAATATTTTTGTTTGCTAGCCAGAACTATATAAATGTTTGAAAACATCCTGTATTTATTCTGTAAGCTGGATCGAGAACATCCTGTAAGTGGTCCTGTGTCTGATTTCTCTTTACACAGGCAGAGCCTGTAAATTATAAAGTGATATTCATCTATATTTTATACCATAGTCACTTTTGTAATGCATCGAAAGTAGACTATAGATCGCACTGTAATTACTCAGATGTGAATCCCTGCTGTTTACTGGATCAGGAATAAGAGCCATGTTCTTCGACTTCTAACCGGTCTAATAGGGGAATGATGCAACATAGAGTTACAAGAAGAGCTGCTCCAGAATTGTCATGTCATTGGGAATGCAAGTAGTTACTACAACAGACATGTCAGGAGAGGTGAGAGGTCCTCTTTAAAAGAATGCTACACAAATAAAAAAAAACTGAATGATAAACGTAACCAGGAGTTTCCCACGCTGTCAGTCTGCAGGATTTTTTTCATTTTATGTATGTGTGTTAAGGATATTGACAGTATCCCCCATAAGAGTGACCTCGACAGCACCCCGCCCCTTAACAGTGAACTCCACAACCCCCCACCCCTTAACACTGACCCACCCCACAGTGCCCCGCCTCCTTAAAATGGAACCTCCACAGCAGCCCACCCCTTTAAAAGTGAGTTCCACAGCACCCCACCCCCTTGACCGTGACCTCCACAGTGGTCTGCCCCTTTAACAGTGACCTCTACAGCACCCCGTCCCATAAAGGGATTTTCCGTTCACATAAAATGGGGGCATATCACTAGGATATGCCCCCATTATCTGATAGGTGCGGTTCCCACCTCTGGGACGCACACCTACAACGAGAACGGAGTGTCGAAATGAATAGAGGGCTCATGGCGCATGTGCAGCCGCCCTCCATTCATTTCAATGGGGCCACCGAAAATAGCCGAGCGCTGGCTTGGCTATTTCCGTATAGCCTATAGAAATGAATGGGGGCAGGGGCCGCGTGTGCATTCACTTGTATGGGAGCAGCGCTTGTGGTGGACGGACCCCGGGGTCCTTCATCCACCACTCTCCCTGTTCCGTTCTCCTTGTAGGTGCGGGTCCCAGAGGTGGGACCCGCACCTATCAGACAATGGGGGCATATCCTAGCGATATGCCCCCATTATATGTGATGGAAATATGCCTTTAACACTGACCTCCATAGAACACTGTCCCCTTAACTGTGACCTCCACAGTACCCCTCTCCCTTAACAGTGACCTAACAGTACCCTGCTGCCTTAACAGTGACCTCCACAGCAGCTGCCCCTTTAATAGTGGCCTCTACAGTCCCCTGCCCTCTTAACAGAGACATCCACAGCGGCTTGCCCCCTTAACAGTAACATCCACAATGGACACCCCTTTAACAGTGACCTCCACAGTGGCCACCCCTTTATTAGTGACCTCCATAGTACCCCGTCTCGTTAACAGTGATTTCCACAATAACCCGCCCCCTTAACAATGGAGGTCGCTATTAACGAGACGCAGCTGCCCCTTTTAATAGTGACCTTCACAGCACCACCCCCCCCCCCCCCCTTTACTGTAATCTCCACAGCGCCCGGCTTTTATTTGTGACCTCCACAGTACCCCGTCTCATTAACATAATAATTTTCATAATAACCCCCCCCCCCCCCCCCCCCCCCCTTTATACGGCTTTTCTCTTAGCGTCTGACGACAATCGTCCAGTCAAATTCCTTTCCTTACGGGGCATTATTGTCTTTAATTTACAGTATATAAAACCCAACAGAATTAGTATACACTTAAAGGATAACCGTCACATTTAGACCCTAATTTCAATTTTCATATATGTAGTTACTAATAACATGATATTCCAGAATCCGTTACTATTAGACTGACTTACCCCATATTTAATAAGATTCAGCCCTTAGCAACCAGTCTGCATAAAACTGAAATCTCACTATTCAGTTAAGATGGCCGCCACTGCCCTCACCCTGAGGCTAATCCCGCCTGCCCTTACTAGCCAGTAACAATAGCCCCCCAAAAGTGTCAGTAACCAGAGCCCTCCCCCTAAAGGGTTAATCTTCTGCAGCACAAAGGGGTCCTCTTACCACATGTTGCTTTCATTTATACACTGAGCAGATGGTAGATCTCCCTTCCCTGTTGTGCACTGGTTCAACTCTGCCTTCTCCAGCTCTGCTGAGTGAGGGAGCGTCTGCCAAGCGCAGGGACAGGGAGAAGTGCACACAGCCCAGGCACTGTTATCAGCTGCTGGGGAGGACCTGGCTTTAATCATTTACTTACAGTCCCTGGCTGTCAGTAATGTGACCTTGCACGCTGCGTGCTTCTGCGTCCTCCGTCCTTCAACAGATAGACGGAACATGCCTAGCAACCCTATTTTAAGCACAGATAAAAGTAGGCAGTACAGGGAACAAAAATGTGGAATTAAGGGGTAATTGAATACACAGTGAAAAGTTGAAATAGGGCCACCAAGGAGATATTAATCACCACAATCCAATACTCCAAAAAAAAAATATACAACTACGTTGGCATCAAAATCATATTAACTCACACATAAGCTGTCTTATACTAAGAATGTCCTTCTGTAGCTACCAATCAGATCTCATATTAATGACCTGTAGCAAAATAGAAGCTTAGCTGTGATTGGTTGCTATATGCAACCTGATGAATATCCAGGCTAACTGCCACAACAGCCAACAGACAATGGCTCCTGTAGTTTGGTGGTTAGGTTACTAAGCGTAATTTTAACAAATAATTAGAAAGCGCTGGGTGAAAAACATAGTCTATGACGTTCCCTGAGTCACAGGAGGCAGCTGGGCAAAATTTCGTGATTGTAAATGCGACGGTGTGGATTCTTTTAGTGGACATACACACATACATACACTCAGCATAATATATTAGACTAGCAGAAGGACTCTGCTTCCCACGGGTATATTTAATCTATTTCATTTAATGTTTGTGTGTGTCGTTAAAAGATAGACAGTTTCCACTATAACAGTGATATCTACAAAACCCCGCTCCTTTAACAGTGACCTCCACAGCAGCCTGCCCCCTTAACAGTAACATCCACAGCACCCTCCCCTTTAAAAGTAACTTCCACAGCGGCTGCCCCTTTATTAGTGACCTCCACAGTACCCCGTCTTGATAACAGTGATTTCCACAATAACCCGCCCCCTTAATAGTGACCTCTACAGAGCTCTGTTACCTTAAAATGTGACCTCCACAACACCCCGCCCCCTTAACAGTGACCTCTACATCAAACCGCCTCTTAACACTGACCTCCATAGCGGACCATCCCCTTAACTGTGACCTCCATAGTTCCCTGTCCCCTTAACAGAGACCTCCACTGCACCCGCCCCTTTAACAGTGACCTCCACAGCATCCCGCCCTCTTAACAGAGATCTTCACAGCAGCCCGCCCCTTTAACAGTGACCTCCCCAGCGGCCACCCCTTTATTAGTAACCTCCACAGTACCCCATCTCCTTAACAGTAATTTCCACAACACCCCATCCCCTTAAATGTGACCTCCACAGCAGCCTGCCCCTAGGATGGCCAGAGGTCTGGTTTTAGACCGGACAGTGCAGCTTTCAGACTCCTGTTCTCCGTCTGGCGCAGGGCCTGGACGGACACAGGGATGTTCTTTTGAACAGCTCACTCTCAGACAGCAGCACTGTGCTGTCTGAGTTTGAGCTGCAGGGAGAAAGTCAGGGTGGACTGAATGGCAACCCTACCTGCCCCCTGAACTGTGACCTCCACAGCACTCCGCTCCCTTAGCAGTGTCATCCACAGCGCCCTGCCCATCAGCAGTGAATAAAAAAATGGCTGGGTTGTTATGGAAACTAAGGACCTGCAAGCTTCTATTGGCTGATAAATGACATGTGACCGTGTGTATGGCAGTTGGGATAGGAAGAGAAAGACCTGCAGGCTTCTATTGGCTAATGTAGGTCATGTGATGTGCCATATTTGCATTTTTGGGGAATATCTCAGGAACAGTACGTACTAGAGAGCTGAGACCCGGTCTAAAACCTTCCCAGACAGCTGATGTACCTGTGTGCCAAATTTCGTTATTGTAAATGCGACGGTGAGGATTCCTTTAGCGGACATACATACATACATACACACACACACACTCATACATACAATCAGCTTTATATATTATATAAAGATATATATATATATATATATATATATATATATATATATACACATACATACTATATAGGACAGTATACTGCTACAGATGCATCTGGATAGATTGGAGGCTTGGGCAGAGAAGTGGCAGATGAGGTTTAATACTGATGAATGTTAGGTTATGCACATGGGAAGGAATAATGCAAGTCAGGTCTATTTAAAGGGAACCTGTCACATGGAACATGGTGTCTGAGCTGCAAGGCAGCATGTTATACCCCAGGAGGAGCTGAGCAGATTGTTGTTTAGTTTTGTAGGAAAAGATTCAGTATAATGTTAATTTTATTGATTTCATTTCCTGCCCCTTCTGTGCTTTGAAGTCTAGGAGGCGGTCCTATCAGTGATTGACAGCTCTCTGTATACACAGTCATAGAGGGAAGGCTGTCAGTCACTGATGGTGCCGCCTCCTGGACTTCAAAGCTCAGAATTAGCGTGAATTTAAATTTAGAAATGACAAGTTATACTGAATAATTTTCCACGAAACTATATATCAATCTGCTCAGCTCCTCCTGCTCTATAACATGTTGCTGACAGATTGATTTGCATTTTCACTGTGACGGGTTCCCTTTAAGAGCACGTGTCCGTGGTGAGTGGTTCACAGAGGCAGCTGTATAAAGTATGGTCCAAATTCTGCTGTAAGACCTAGTTCCTGCCAATTCGGTTTCACCCATGGATTACAGCATTGCTTCTGTGAACAAAAGATGAGTGTGGACGCCATAACTGTGGTCTCTTCAGAGTGCTTCTTCTTGTAACGCTCCACTAGCTTATAATCAGTGGCAGATGATACCATATCATTTTATATAGCTACAAGATACAGTAGTAGAATATATCAGAAGAAAGCAATATGTAGGCCGTGCATGACCTTGCTATCATTGTTTTTGGGTTTCTCATATCCTTTCTTTGTTTCCCATTTTTCTGCACAATGTCTGCCAGGTGTATAAAGCCAGACTCCTGAGGGACTGTCCTACCCAGCGTTATATATTCCTCCAATATTTTATCGTATATAAGGAAATTGACCCAAAATTCATTTCTGTCTGTTCCCTTCCACATCTTGTGACATCTTTACGCCATCAAATGGTCACATGAGGGAGTTGGCCAATCACTGGCTATTGATGTGTTGACAATAGTGATGTCACCAGGGTGGTCCATGACCACTGGTCTGCCCTTGTGATATGTTATCCCTATGGATGGCGCACCATCACACAGGGGTGTAAGAAGATATATGTGTGGTGGGATCCTGGACAACAGCAGTGAAGGAAAGTTGAAAAGTTCTAAAATCAATTTCAGATTGACGCATTTTATGTCTGTTGTTCTGCTCTGTTGTAGGAGCAGAACAATAAAAATAACTGACACATTGGATCAACAGTCCATGACGGACCCCATTGACTATAATGGAATCGGCTGGATTTTCGCTGCGCTATCTTGTCCTATATTTTGGATGGAATCTGCGATGGATTCTCCCAACGGAGCTTCTGCTGTAAAATAAAATACAATAACATACAAGCGATAAGAAACAAATTGAAGCTCATGTCATAGTGGGTTGAAGTATTAGTATACTGTTTTTGGTTTTATGTGCTGATTGCGACTTGCCCACAAAAATGTAATCAAAGAATTGTCAGCCATGACTCTCCTTCCGACATCCATAATGGTGCTTCCTAGGTTTATTTGATGAGGCTAGCCGAAAAGAAAATTACTGAGCAGGACTTGAAGGTTTTATAAATTAGTAGCTTGAATGTGGTTTGCCCTTAGATTACCTTAGTTCTAAACAGCTTTATTAATCTTGTACTGAGAATAGAAGTTCCTAAAAAGCAAGGCAGAGGTCTAAAGTGCTTTAGAAAATGTCACCAAAACCTCAAATACAGGTCATTTAAGCCAACTACTGCTAATGTACAAAGAAATGTGACCCAAACCACCTGAATGTGAATGCCTAATGTAGTTTAATTATAGGTTGTTATCTAAGGGAGGTATTTTCAGTATTATTAGCTATACCGTAATTATGTCAGCATTTTAAAGCGAACCTGCCCGCATGCTAAACCGTTTACAGCACTAGGAAGGGGCTGGGAAGAACAGTACAAACATACGGTGGGGAAAATAAGCATTTGATACACTGGCAATTTTGCAAGTTTTCCCACCTACAAAATTGGAGAGGTCTGTAATTTTTATCGTAGGTACACTTCAACTGTGGGAGCCAGAATAAAAAAAAAATCACATTGTATGATTTTAAAATAATAAATTTGCATTTTATTGCATGAAATAAGTATTTGATACAATAGAAAAACAGAGGTCAGATGTTTCCTGTAGTTCTTGACCAAGTTTGCACACACTGCAGCAGGGATTTTGGCCCATTTCTCCATAAGATCTTCTCCAGATCTTTCAGGTTTCGGGACTGTCGCTGGGCTACATTGAGTCTCCGCTCCCTCCAAAGGTCTGGAGACTGACTAGGCCACTACAGGACCTTGAAATGCTTCTTACGGAGCCACTCCTTAGTTGCCCTGGCTGTGTGTTTTGGGTAATTGTCATGCTGGAAGACCCAGCTATGACCCATCTTCAATGCTCTTACTGGGGGAAGGAGGTTGGTCAAAATCTCGCAATACATGGCCCCAGCCATCCTCCCTTCAATACGGTGGAGTCGTCCTGTCCTCTTTTCAAAACAGAACCCCCAAAGTATGATGTTTCCACCCTCATGCTTCATGGTTGGGATGGTGTTCTTGGGGTCCTACTCATCCTTCTTCTTCCTTCAAACACGCCGAGTGGAGTTGATACCAAAAAGTTATATTTTGGTCTCATCTAACCACCTGACCTTCTCCCATGCCTCCTCTGGATCATCCAGATGGTCAATCTCAAATTAAAACAGGCCTGGACATATGCTGGCGTGAGCAGGGGGACCTTGCGTGCCCAGCAGGATTGTAATCCATGATGTCGTAGTGTTTTACTAACGTTAATCTTTGAGACTGTGGTCTCTCTTTAGGTCATTGACCAGGTACTTCCATGTAGTTCTGGGCTAATTCCTGACCTTTCTGAGAATCATCCTTACCCCACGAAGTGAGAGCTTGCATGGAGCAAATGGCCGAGGAAGATTGGCAGTCTTCTTGTGTTTCTTCCATTTTCTAATAATTGCTCAAATGGTTGTTGCCTTCTTACCAAGCTGCTTGCCTATTGTCTTGTAGCCCATCCCAGCCTTGTGCAGGTCTACAATTTTTTCCCTGGTGTCTTTAGACAGCTCTTTGGTCGTGGCCATGGTGGAAAGGTTGGAGTGTTATTGAGTTTGTGGACAAGTGTCTTTTATACAGGTAACAAGTTTAAACAGGTGCAATTAATACAGGTAATGAGTGCAGAGTAGGAGGGCTTCTTAACCCCTTAGGGACCCATGACGTATCGGTACGGCATGGTTCCCGAGTCCTTAAGGACCCATGACGTACTGGTACGTCATGTGGTGTTCCGATCATCGGGTCCCCATGGGGCTGTGGGGGACCCAATGGCATGGAAGGCAGCGCAATGCCTAAGGAAGGCATTGCTCATACAGCCAATGCATTCCAATACAGAAGTATTGGAATGCATTGTAAAGGATTAGACCCCCAAAAGTTCAAGTCCCAAAGTGGGACAAAAAATAAAGTGAAAAAAAAAGTTGAAAAAATAAAGTTTCCGCCCCAAAAAATAAAGTTTCAAGTAAAAATAAACTAAAACATCATTTTCCCCAAATAAAGTTTCAAAAATTGGTAGAAAATAGGAAAAAAAAAAGTATATATATTAGGTATCGCCGCGTCCGTATCGACCGGCTCTATAAACCTATCACACGACCTAACCCCTCAGATGAACACCATAAAAAATAAAAACTGTGCTAAATAAACCATTTTTTTTGTCACCTTACATCACAAAAAGTACAACAGCAAGCGATCAAAAAGGTGTTTGCCCACCAAAGTAGTACAAATCTAACAGTCACCTCATCCCGCAAAAAATTAGCCCCTACCTGAGACAATCGACCAAAAAATAAAAAAAAACTATGGCTCAGAATATGGAGACACTAAAACATAATTTTTTTGTTTTAAAAAAGCTGTTATTGTGTAAAACTAAAAAAAAAGTATACATATTTGGTATCGCCGCGTTCGTATCGATCGGCTCTATAAAAATATCACATGACCTAACCCCTCAGATGAACACTGTAAAAAATAAAAAATAAAAACTGTGCTAAATAAACCATTTTTTGTCACCTTACATCACAAAAAGTGTAATAGCAAGCGATAAAAAAGTCACGCACCCCAAAATAGTGCCAATAAAACCGTCATCTCATCCCGCAAAAATCCTACCCTTCCCAAGGTAATCGCCCAAAAACTGAAAAAATTATGGCTCTCAGACTATGGAAACACTAAAACATGATTTTTTTTGGCTTCAAAAAAAGAAATCATTGTGTAAAGCTTACATAAATAAAAAAAAGTATACATATTAGGTATCGCCGCATCCGTGACCACCTGGTCTATAAAAATATCACATGATCTAACCTGTCAGATGAATGTTGTAAATAACAAAAAAATTTAAACGGTGCCAAAACAGCTATTTCTTGTTATCTTGCCTCACAAAAAGTATAATATAGAGCAACCAAAAATCATATGTACCCTAAACTAGTACCAACAATACTGCCACCCTATCCCGTAGTTTCTAAAATGGGGTCACTTTTTTGGAGTTTATACTCTAGGGGTGCACCAGGGGGACATGGGGGAAATGGGACATGGTGTAAAAAAAAACAGTCCAGCAAAATCTGCCTTCCAAAAACCGTATGGCATTTCTTTCCTTCTGCGCCCTGCCGTGTGCCCGTACAGCTGTTTACGACCACATATGGGGTGTTTCTGTAAACTACAGAATCGGGGCCATAAATATTGAGTTTTGTTTGGCTGTTAACCCTTGCTTTGTAACTGGAAAAAAATTATTAAAATGGAAAATCTGCCAAAAATTTGAAATTTTGAAATTGTATCTCTATTTTCCATTAATTCTTGTGGAACACCTAAAGGGTTAACAAAGTTTGTAAAATCAGTTTTGAATACCTTGAGGGGTGTAGTTTATAGAATGGGGTCATTTTGGGTGGTTTATATTATGTAAGCCTCGCAAAGTGACTTCAGACCTGAACTGGTCCCTAAAAATTGGGTTTTTGAAAATTTCAGAAAAATTTCAAGATTTGCTTCTAAACTTCTAAGCCTTGTAACATCCCCAAAAAATAAAATATCATTCCCAAAATGATCCAAACATGAAATAGACATATGGGGAATGTAAAGTAATAACTATTTTTGGAGGTATTACTATGTTTTATAGAAGTAGAGAAATTGAAATTTGGAAATTTGCAATTTTTTTTACAAATTTTTGGTAAATTTGGTATTTTTTTTATAAATAAAAAATATTTTTTTTACCTTCATTTTACCAGTGTCATGAAGTACAATATGTGACGAAAAAAGAATCTCAGAATGGCCTGGATAAGTCAAAGCGTTTTAAAGTTATCAGCACTTAAAGTGACACTGGTCAGATTTGCAAAAAATGGCCAAGTCCAGAAGGTGAAATAGGGCCGAGTCCTTAAGGGGTTAAAGAAAAACTAACAGGTCTGTGAGAGACAGAATTTTTGCTGGTTGGTAGGTGATCAAATACCGTATATACTCGAGTATAAGCCGACCCGAGTATAAGCCGAGCCCCTAATTTTACCCCCAAAAAATGGGAAAAATTATTGACTCGAGTATAAGACTAGGGTGGGAAATGCAGCTATAATGCAGAGTGTATGTGTATATAATGCACACACTCTACATTATATACACACATCTGCAAGAGGGTGACTCCCTGTATTTAATGCAGAGTGTGTGCATTATATACACACACACTCTGCATTAAATACAGGGAGCCATCCACAGATCTCCCCCCTAAACAGTGCCATCCACAGATCCCCCCTAAACAGTGCCATCCACAGATCCCCCCTCCCCTAAACAGTGCCATGATGGCACTGTTTAGGGGAGGGGGTATCTGTGGATGGCACTGTAGGGGGATCTGTGGATGGCACTGCCATCCACAGATCCCCCTACAGTGCCATCCACAGATCCCCCTACAGTGCCATCCACAGATCCCCCTACAGTGCCATCCACAGATCCCCCTACAGTGCCATCCACAGATCCCCCTACAGTGCCATCCACAGATCCCCCTACAGTGCCATCCACAGATCCCCCTACAGTGCCATCCACAGATCCTCCTACAGTGCCATCCACAGATCCCCCTACAGTGCCATCCACAGATCCCCCTACAGTGCCATCCACAGATCTCCCTACAGTGCCATCCACAGATTCCCCTACAGTGCCATCCACAGATTCCCCTACAGTGCCATCCACAGATCCCCCTACAGTGCCATCCACAGATCCCCCTACAGTGCCATCCACAGATCCCCCTACAGTGCCATGCACAGATCTCCCTACAGTGCCATCCACAGATCCCCCTACAGTGCCATCCACAGATCCCCCTACAGTGCCATCCACAGATCCCCCTACAGTGCCATCCACAGATCCCCCTCCCCGACGCTCACAGCAGTATTCTTACTTTGTCTTTTGTTCCGGTAATACAGGCAGTGCGGGGAGCGGCGCTCACTCACTGACGTCACGCGCCTTCTCCCACTAGGCGGCGCAGGCGCGTGACGTCAGTGATTGAGCGCCGTCCCCCGCACTGCCTGTATTACCGGAGCTAGACTAGACTCGAGTATAAGACGAGGAGGCTTTTTGAGCACAAAAATATGTGCCAAAAAACTCGTCTTATACTCGAGTATATACGGTACTTATTTCATGCAATAAAATGCTAATTATTTAAAAATCATACAATCTGACTTTCTATATATATATTTTTTCTATCTCTTAGGCCTCATGCACACGACCGTTGTGTGCATCCGTGGCCATTGTGCCGTTTTCCTTTTTTTTTCGCGGACCCATTGACTTTCAATGGGTCCGTGGAAAAATCGGAAAATGCACCGTTTTGCAGCCGCATCCGTGATCCGTGTTTCCTGTCCGTCAAAAAAATATGACCTGTCCTATTTTTTTGACGGACAACGGTTCACGGACCCATTCAAGTCAATGGGTCCGTGAAAGAACACGGATGCACACAAGATTGGCATCCGCGTCCGTGATCCGTGGCCGTAGGTTATTTTTTATACAGACGGATCCGAAGATCCGTCTGCATAAAATCTTTTTCAGAGAGGAGTTTTCACTTCGTAGCCCCCTATAAGAGATCAGGGGCGGCCTCCCCTCCCCCCCCCTCCCTGCCCGATCATTGCTGGCAGCGGAGATTCCGATCAGAGTCCCAGTTTAATCGCTCTGGGGCTCCGATCGGTAACCATGGCAACCAGGACGCTACTGCAGGCCTGGTTGCCATGGTTACTTAGCAATATTACAATATTAGAAGCATCATACTTACCTGCTAGCTGCTGCGATGTCTGTCTCCGGCCGGGAGCTCCTCCTACTGGTAAGTGACAGGTCTGTGCGGCGCATTGATCTGTCACTTACCAGTAGGAGGAGCTCCCGGGGGGGGGGAGGCGAGGCCGCACACTGGCCACCAATGAAATTACAATAGAGGGGTGGAGGGGGGCCGACGGAGGGGAGGCCGCACACTGGCCACCAATGATATTAATACAATAGAGGGGGGGCCGCACACTAGCCACCAATGATATTACAATAGAGGGGGGGGGGGGGAGGCCGCACACTGGCCACCAATGAAATTACAATAGAGGGGGGGAGGGGGGCCGACGGAGGGGGGGGGGGAGGGGAGGCCGCACACTGGCCACCAATGATATTCAAACTGGGGAGGGTGGGGGTCTGCCCCCTGCTGCCTGGCAGCCCCTGATCTCTTACAGGGGGCTATGATACGCACAATTAACCCCTTCAGGTGCGGCACCTGAGGGGTTAATTGTGCGTATCACAGCCCCCTGTAAGAGATCGGGTGCTGCCAGGCAGCAGGGGGCAGTCATGTACACAGTTTGTAGTATATTCTAACTAGAAGCGTCCCCATCACTATGGGAACGCCTCTGTGTTAGAATATACTGTCGGATATGAGTTTCACGATGTAACCTCATATCCGACAGTATAGTCTAACATAGAGGCGTTCCCATGGTGATGGGGACGCTTCAAGTTAAAATATACCATCGGATTGGAGAAAACTCCGATCCTATGGTATATTAACTCCTGACTTTACATTGAAAGTCAATGGGGGACGGATCAGTTTGAAATTGCACCATATTGTGTCAACTTCAAACGGATCCGTCCCCATTGACTTGCATTGTAATTCAGGACGGATCCGTTTGGCTCCGCACGGCCAGGCGGACACCAAAACGACTTTTTTCATGTCCGTGGATCCTCCAAAAATCAAGGAAGACCCACGGACGAAAAAACGGTCACGGACCAACGGACCCCATTTTTGCGGACCGTAAAAAAAACGGTCGTGTGCATGAGGCCTCACAGTTGAAGTTACCTACAATTTTTTTTTTATAGACCTCTCCATTTTTTGTAGGTGGGAAAACTTTCAAAATCGCCCGTGTATCAAATACTTATTTTCTCCACTGTACCTTTTTAGTGGACTTTTTATTATCAGAAGTGTGAATATGAACTTTTATTCTGCCAGTTCATATTGAGTCAAGTGATTGAATTCTGACAGATCATATTCATTTAAATGATTTTAGCCCCAAATCGGTAGAATGCAATAATAAAAAAATAATTAAGGTGTCCATAGCCTTAAGTAATACATAGTCTCCTACACTATTACGGCGCAGTATACAGTATGTCTTTACAATGGGATTTAATGGGTGACATATGCATTACATTTTTAGATATGTTACTTCAAGCTGCGTATAAAATGTTCCCAAAGAATACAGTGTGCTGAATAAAATATAAAGACTGCATGATTTAATTTCTAATTCCTGGGTACTCCAGTCTAAACTTTCCGAACTTGGGTTTATAAGTGGTTTGAAAGTCTTAAAATAGTTATGTATAAGCATGGAGACTGAGAAAAACAACTGGTAAGATACAGACTTAGGGCTCATGCACGCAAACGTATTTTCTTTCCGTGTTCGTTCCGTTTTTTTTTTGCGGACTGTATGCGGAACCATTCATTTTAATGGGTCCGCAAAAAAATAATGGAACGGACACGGAAGAAAAATATGTTCGTGTGCACGAGCATGTACGTATTTCTGTAAAAATAGAACATGTCCTATTATTGTCCACATCACGGACAAGGATAGGACTGTTCTTTTTGGGGCTAGCTGTTCCGTTCCGCAAAATACGGAATGCACACGGACGTCATCTGTATTTTTTGAGGATCCGTTTTTTGCAGACCGCAAAATACACACGGTTGTGTGCATGAGGCCTTACAAAGGAATTTGCTATGTAGCTTTTCTCAAGATTTTTTCCCCATTTTTATGAAGATATACAGTAGGTATATAGTTAAAGGGGTTGTGTTGCTTCAGTAAATGACATTTAGGGCTTGTTCACACGACCGTCTGGCTTTTTCAGTGTTTTGCGGGCCGTTTTTAACAGATCAGTTTTCTCATTTTTTGTTTTCAGTAGTGTTTACGATTCCATTCCGTTTTTCCGTATGGTATATACAGTATACAGTAATTACATAGAAAAAATTGGGCTGGGCATAACATTTTCAATAGATGGTTCCTCAAAAACGGAACGGATACGGAAGACATGCGAAGTACATCCGTTTTTTTTTGCGGACCCATTGACTTGAATAGAGCCACGGAACGTGATTTGCGGGCAATAATAGGACATGTTCTATCTTTGAACGGAAAAACGGAATGCATACGGAGTACATTCCGTTTTTTTACGGAACCATTGAAATGAATGGTTCCATATACGGAACTCGAAAAACGGCCCGTATACGGAACGCAAAAAAACGTTCGTGTGAACAAGCCCTTATTATGTAGATAAAGTTAATACAAGCCACTTACTAATGTACTGTGACTGTCCATATTGCCTCCTTTGCTGGCTGGATTCAATTTCCCATCACATTATACACTGCTTGTTTCCATGGTTATGACCACACTGCCATCCAGCAGCGATGGTCATGCTTGCACACTGTAGGAAAAAGGACCAGCCTATGTGTGCTCCCACTGTCCTGGCCACCAGAGGGGCCAGCCCTTTTTTCAGTAGTGTGCAAGCACGGCCACCTCTGCTGGATTGCAGGGTGGTCGTAACCTTGGATACGAGCAGTGTATAATGTGATGGAAAAATTAAACAAGCCAGCAAAGGAGGCAATATGGACAATCACATTACATTAGTAAGTGGCTTGTATTAATGTTGCCACATGAAGTGGACACAACCCCTTTAAGGAACGGGTTATAGTTAAACCATTGAAATCATTTTACTTTTATTCAGATTTTACTGCAAATAATAACAACAATGACGAACAGCAAACATACCTAAAAACTAAATTTGCTTTAGGTTTAGCTCTTGTAGAAAAACCTGCACAGTTTTTCAAGTCCTAGTCCGGGGTGAAGCTTGATATGTCCAACATCCCAACCATTCTTTTTTTTATTTTTAGTCCAATGCATCCATCATAAAAAATTAAGCAACTCTGCAAATACTCTGGAAGGATTGAAGCAAGTGCTAGACTATACATGGTTTATTTGTTGTAGTGTGTTACCATGGGGATACATCGTTCTGCATAGGAGTTGTAGACCCCTCAATAGTAGAACATTTTTAACCAAGACCTATGCAATATGAGAATAAAAAGAAAATTTGGTTGTGAAGGCAGACGTGTTCTTTCCAGCGAACCTGTCACATTGGAAATGCAGTCCAGTTTGCAGACAGTAGGATATGGAGCAGGAGGAGCTGAGCAGGTTGATGTCGTATAGTTTTGTTGAAGAAGTTTCAGTATAATTTGTCATTTATTCATTTAAATCTTTGCTCATTCTGGGCTCAGAAGTCCAGCAAATAGAATTACTGGTTTCAATGGTTAAATGGTTCTGTTGCGTGAAAATGTAATTAAAGGGATTGTCCTCAGGATAGGCTATCTGATCAGTTAAATGAATTGGAGCAGCCTGCAGTAACCAGCTCTGCCCACTACATGGAGCTGTGTAGTTTTGGCTTGACTACCAGCGCAAGAGCTGCCCCAAAGCAGCTGATCGTTGGGGTGCAGTATGTTGGGCATCACACTATACCACGTTATTGATGGCGTAAAGTAAAATCCGGGACAAACCTTTTTTTAGGAAATTTCTATCTCTGGGTATTGTGTTGTATTTCATGTGTGTGTATAGATAGATAGATAGATGATAGTCAGTATGTAGGAAGTGTCGAACATTAGGTGCCAAGTTAGAATTATGGACTCCATTTATGCACGAAAAAGTAAGTTTCATAGAAATTGTCTTCAATTTTTCTTCCTCTTGTCTTGTATAGAGTGGAAACGCACCGATCAAAGACCTGTTTGTAGATCTAAAAGATGGAAGAAAACTGCTGGATTTACTAGAAGGACTCACTGGGACTTCTCTGGTCAGTATAACGTTGGTAGAGTACTTCCTGGAGAGCATGCGGTGTTCTCCTCAGTATTGTGGTTTTATAGTTCTGTGGAATGATGGTTGTAATTGGACTACAATTTGGATTTAAGGAACAGTTTTGTCTTGCATGCCATGTATTATACATTCCATTCTAGCAAATCTTTTACCTGGTGGCTTCAGTTGCCCCAGCATCAGACAGGGCGGTATAGGACAACAGAGAGCCACGTGCAAGAATTGTGCCTCCATCACAAACCCTCTCACTGAGGTGGCAATTTCTCAGATGGATCGAAATGGACCAGAGATTTTCTGCCACAGGATCAGCAACCTTCTGTACTCCAGCTGTTGTCAAACTACAACTCCCAAAATCCTCCTTTCACGTCTATGGGACCATATTTCGATGCACTCCTGAAATTTCATTGGATTGCATGCAGAAGACGTCTGGCTTTTCTTTCTTTGAGATTACACGCGTGTTCAGCCCTGTGAGAGGAGACCACAGAAGGAAAGGCAAACTTTTTGAATATTTGTTCTTGGAACGAGACCACCAAGAACGCTGCCTTCTCTGCTCTGTTTACCTGCTCGACGTCACAACCGCAGCGATGAGCAGGTGTAACTACAAGTAAGCTGTCCCATTCACGTCTATGGGAAGGCTCCTTCCTATACATTTGAATAGGAGGAGCCATCCCATTGAAGCGCAGCCCTCTCTTCAAACAGCTGATAGGCAGGGTGCTGGAAGTCGGCTCCTCGCTGATCTGATATTGATGACCTAACCTAATCTGAGGATAGGTCATCGATAGAAAATAAAGCGGACGACCCCTGCTCTTTTCAGTCAGCTGTAGGCTGTGCATAAGGATTGTTCTCCAAAACGCGGAAGCCAAATTGTACTTTTTGTGGACCTTTTCACCTGGATATAACCGATGCAAAGATTTGTCTGGAATCCAGCTTAGCGACGGACATTTTCCTTTTATTAAATGAATGTTTGTATGTGTAATACAGGAATAGACAGGTTTTGAGTAAGAGACAGAGCGTGCCGTTGTTTACAGCACAAATGGTGTTTGTAGTTGCCTTTAGCGGTTACAGTACATAATAACGCACGGGACGTGTGTTGTTTATACAGCAAGTAATACTACAGCCAGTATAGCTCCGTGACTGGATAAAAAAAGAGGTCCCATCTGTGTGAAAATGGTGCTGCTAATTTAATGATGATTGGCTTCTCTACTGCCTGGCAATCAGCTATTGGCGAGGGAAGGAACGTGTAGCCATACTTTCCTTTTGCAGCAGCCACTACTGCGATAATGTAGCAATACCAACCGGGCATGAAAATGAATGGCCTACTGTCTACTGAACATCATGTCTACCAGAGGGAAATAATTCAGCAAGTTGGTGGCACTGCCTTTATGGACAGGGGTTGTCCTCACCTTTAAAAGGGTGGTCTCCTCTCAGATATTTATGGCATATCCAAAGCAGATGCCAAAAAATATCTGGTAGATACAGATCCCACCTCTACGCCTATCTCTAGAACTGGGTTCCCAACTCCGTCTTGCCTCAACCCCGTTCGACTGTCCACTACCTCCAGACTGAGAAATTGTGGCCAAGGTTCCTCAGAAACATTTCAGTTTATGGTGTTACCGGCTGTGCTGGTTCCATAACTTGTGAAATGCAGAATCGGAAACTTGGATGCATTGGCCAGAAGGACCCCTGTTCTAGAGATAAATCCTATTCTCAAAGGCAGGGAGTGCATGTATCAGAGATTTAGGGTATGTCTTTGACACGCAAAAAATACACTGTAGTCCAGTGCCAGGAATAAAACTTGAAATTATCGATCTGTTCTTAAAATAATTAACATGGAAGAACTAAGTTGCACTGCACAAATGCTTACGCGTTTCGGACACTTCTTGCATACTTAATCATAGCATTGGATACTTGACATCCCTTGAACGTCTGTTCAGTTGTAGTGGAATTTTTGAAAGTTGATTTGTGTTTCTGTCCTGGAAAAGTGGCTTCAGAAGTGTCTGGCATGTGCTCCACCTTTCTTCATAAAAAAATAACAAGCACATTCATCCAAACCAAGCTTGGGGGGAGAGTAAATGCCAGCCAGACAACTTTTGCTCTTCTATAACTCTATACCTATGGGCAGCTTGATTTATATGCGATGCAAATAACAAGAGATATAGGCTCACTGTGCTTCATAGTCGGCGTGATGTAAATCACTTCATATTCCCACATGAGACAAGATCACTTATTATGTCTCGAGGGAATCATGTATTCCATCAACAGAAAAGGCATCGTAAATGTCAGGTAAAATACAAAGTGTAATATTGCTTACACAGAGAATACTTGCACGAACATGTCTCCTCATTCTAAGTGATGCCCAACAATATCAGCATGTGGATTGCCTTATGCCTGGTAGGTAGGAGCTTCACATGGAAGAGGCTGCAGTGACAGTCGTCAAAGAGAAATACATTTTTTACTTGTATTCAGCGAAATCTATATATTAGCAATTCCTATGCATTATTGTAGACTTTTTCTTTCTTCTGCACATGCTGATGTGTTCATTGGCAATATTTCCGAACTTACCGTGATAAATATGCTGGACTATATGTCATCAGAAATACAGAAGATTTACACGTTACTTGTATCTTCTGAAGTTGAAATTGCATGAAGATGCTACATTTCTGTAGTTTCAAGAGTAGATGTTTCATGAAGACTACTTCTTTTTCACTTAATGCTGGTATTGCCGAGGCAAGCCATAGCTTGAGTGGCCACTGAAGGAAAATGTAGCATTACATGGCAGCCATTCAAATAGATGGCCGTCCATATAATGCACGGATGAGTTGGGTTGAAGAGCTGCTGCCACACAAGTCAAGAAATGGTTCTTGAGAACTGATGAGATGTAAGATAAAGTAGGGATCATGGGACAGAGATTTTTCAGGACTTCCTGTAGTTATTGCTATTGAAGACTATAATGAGTCTCTCCCTAGCCCAAAATGGCTTTTCTTGGGCACCAAATAGGGACGATCAGCACTCAAGCTTTTATGTGCCCGCAGGAGAAAAGAGAAAACTCCAGAATAATAGCAAGGAAATCTCAGTGGACCATTGCTTCTTCAATTCATATGCTTAGTGTTTTATTCCATAAATACTTACAGTAATTGGACGCGTTTCGGCCCGTCCAGACTTTATCAGCAAACATGCTGACGAAGGCTTGACGGGCCAAAACGCGCCCAATTACTGTAAGGATTTATGGAATAAAACACTAAGCATATGACTTGAAGAAGCAGTGGTCCGCTGAGATTTCCTTGCTTTTCTTGGGCACCAATAACTAACATTTAATTACACAGAAAATAAGACCTGATAGGTTGAAGGTTTAGTGACCCTTTAAAAAGATTGTCTCATCACAGCCATGTTGCTGATTCCAGAACTCGTGAGACCCCTAACGAAGAGATGATGTTGCTGTTGGCTAATATTGAGGTATTACATGTGCCCATATAAATTAATGGCCATGTATGTACTGGCTTGAGTCAGTGGTGATTAGCAGCTATCAACTGTGGACCATACAGGGGAATCCATACCCTGTCTGTGACATCCATATACTTATCTAGAGCATAAAGTGCATCTGTTAACATGATGAACCCTACTAAATCAGGCATACTCCCTGGTAGGGTTAATCATGCTGATTAAAATGATACCTTTCTTTTGCCTGTATGTAAAAAAGCCGCAGAGATATCAGATTTTTAAAAATTTATATTCAAATGAGCAAGTTTGAGCACCAGGGGGCTGGACTGAGTCCTTAAAGCATTGCTGTTGTAAGGCCCCTATGCTTTGCACACTTCCGCCTCCCTACTTTGGTAATGCCCTCTGCTGCACACTGAGGGGGGAGTGTGCAGAGAAGAAGGGTGTTACAAAAGCAGTTCAAGGGCTCTGGCCAGTCCTCTGGTGCTCAAACTTGCTCATTTGCATAGAGGCAAAAATGCAGATATCTCTGTAGCTGTCCCAACATGTAGACCCCCCAAAGAAAAGTATTGTTTTTGCCAGCATGCTGAAACCTACCAGGCAGACAACTCCCTCAATGTAGATGACATTTAGTGCTCACATGCACTACAATGAATGGTGTTGTCTTCAAAAGTTCATCTCGGAAATTGCACCTGCAAGGAAAGTCGTGGGAGCTGGATGGTTTATACCACCCATACTTCATCCATGTACAGTACAGACCAAAGGTTTAGACACACCTTCTCATTCAAAGAGTTTTCTTTATTTTTATGACTATGAAGGCATCAAAACTATGAATTAACACGTGGAATTATATTCATAACAAACAAGTGTGAAACAACTGAAAATGTCATATTCTAGGTTCTTCAAAGTAGCCACCTTTTGCTTTGATTACTGCTTTGCACACTCTTGGTATTCTCTTGATGAGCTTCAAGAGGTAGTCCCCTGAAATGGTCTTCCAACAGTCTTGAAGGAGTTCCCAGAGATGCTTAGCGCTTGTTGGTCCTTTTGCCTTCACTCTGCGGTCCAGCTCACCCCAAACCATCTCGATTGGGTTCAGGTCCGGTGACTGTGGAGGCCAGGTCATCTGGCGCAGCACCCCATCACTCTCCTTCATGGTCAAATAGCCCTTACTTTCAAAGTTTTCCCAATTTTTCAGCTGACTGACTGACCTTCATTTCTTAAAGTAATGATGGCCACTCGTTTTCCTTTACTTAGCTGCCTTTTTCTTGCCATAATACAAATTCTAACAGTCTATTCAGTAGGACTATCAGCTGTGTATCCACCTGACTTCTCCTCAACGCAACTGATGGTCCCAACCCCATTTATAAGGCAAGAAATCCCACTTATTAAACCTGACAGGGCACACCTGTGAAGTGAAAACCATTTCAGGGGACTACCTCTTAAAGCTCATCAAGAGAATGCCAAGAGTGTGCAAAGCAGTAATCAAAGCAAAAGGTGGCTACTTTGAAGAACCTAGAATATGACATATTTTCAGTTGTTTCACACTTGATTGTTATGTATATAATTCCACATGTGTTAATTCATAGTTTTGATGCCTTCAGTGTGAATCTACAATTTTCATAGTCATGAAAATAAAGAAAACTCTTTGAATGAGAAGGTGTGTCCAAACTTTTGGTCTGTACTGTAAATAACTGTATCATCAAAATAGATCCATTGCTCTCTAAATGTTCCCCACCCATGTAAGGCAAGGCATGTAAGTAAACAATCCTTCCTTTTTATTATTTTTTTTCTTGTTGGAGAGGCAAAGCTTTTATACCAGTCACTCTATAAAAGGGGCAGTGCGGACATTTTACCCTTAGCTAATACTTTAGTCTTTTGTGATTGCAGTATTTGAAATGACAACAGAAAGGACTCTTTTACCATAACACGTTGGCTGATTGCATGTAGTATGTATGCCGCAGCTGCAGATTGTATTGTGTGCTGAGCCTTTTGGGGCTTTGGGTGTGGATGGAATGTCTCTAATAGTTTTGCAGTGCATTGGTTGGATAAACCCTAGGATAATTCCATCTTGTGTAGAAGTGGTAGGAACTGTTTCCCACGAAGAGTTAGTATGGTAACACCCTTCTAATTCATGTTTTAAAGGAACCTATTATCTGTAGGTATATGGGTCTGGCATATGGATAGCTACTCTGTTAGAGCTACATATAAGTTACTAAACTAAAGCTATTCTAACCTCCATTAGATAAAAGCATTAGTAGAACTTCCACAAACCAGCTGGTAGAAATACCCCCTATAGCCTTAGGTGCATTCTGATAGCCTGTAGGACATTGGAGAGTATGCAATCTACTGTGCAGGTCCTGCAGACCTGTGAGAAGCAGACTGGTTTATAATGGTCATTAACAGATTAAAGACCCAACAAACAGGTGCAGGGGATTAAAAATTTGCCGACAGACCTTCAGGCTATGTTTCCAGCAGGTTCAGACTGGCCCACTAGAGAACCAGTTGATCCTATGTTGGTCCCCCATCTCTGACACAATAATGGATCTCAATGGTCCAGCAAAAGACAATCCCTTCAAAGGGGTTTTGTCACAAAATATATTCTAAATTTTTCAGACCAGCACCTGGATCTGAATACTTTTGTAATTGCATATAATAAAAAATGTAATATAGCCAGTGAGCTATTCAATAAAATGTCTCTGTATAGCGCCACCTGTTGTTTTTCTCACTGAGGAGGACGCACGTGTTCAGTTTAAATCTTCTACTGCCACCAGCTATATGTTCTGTTGTGGCAGTTACAGGGAGAGGGATGAAGCGCAAGGACCCCCCCTCCTGAGCTGCCAAGCTGAAGATAATCTAGCAGAGCAATGAATGGGGAGATCTCTTGACCCATCTGGGCTGGTTCTAGCTTTTATAGAAAGGTATTGTCATCTACTATATGATGTCTGATTTTTATTTTTTTCCATTACTCATGGGATAACCCCTTTAAAACTGAATTAGAACTACTTACCTCTACTATTACTTACCACTAGGGTTGATCCACTAATATCCTGTTTGACTCTATCAATGATATATGTCTTGTATGTGCAATGACCTAAAATGTCCTGCGGTCAGCATGTAAGGCGGTGGAGGTACACCACTCTTGTCCTGTGAGGATGTAAGATAGCTTCGCACCTTACCGTGTATATTTGTGGCACCTTATAGGGTGGGGGCAGCCTTTTCTCTCCTGGTATGTGGTGCCCAATCACATAGCACTGGTGAGGTGCGGGCCCAAATGCTATATTGGTAGGACTTATATTAGACCCGGTTTCTTTGGTCTTGATCCTACAGCCTCAATGGACTGCAGTTTAGCTCTAGTTTCAAATATTATATCATGAAATTCACCAAATTTCTGCACACAGAAATTGTCCAACTCCGAGACCGTCCACCGCAGTTTGAAACATTCATGGCTTGTAAACTATATTGAAAAATGTCATCTGCTGACATTCCTTTTCTTTTTTTTTAAATCTAGCCAAAGGAGCGTGGATCGACTAGAGTTCACGCTCTGAACAATGTCAACAGAGTGCTGCAAATTTTACATCAGAACAATGTAAGTTTCTCTTTACTATTTCAATTACATTTTGCTTGTTTTTATGGTAGACGTTTCCTGGACATAGATGTTTCTTTTTCTTGAATCATTTTTAATCGAAATGAGCTCCAGATGCGGATAAACAATACAAGGCGCGGTAGGAGCTTTTCCCCTTGGACTGTGTCTGGTATTGCAGCCCAGCCCCATTCACTTGAAGACAGGCTGTAATACTAGACACAGCCCATGGATGAGAATGGCACTGTGTCTGGGATGCAGAGGTAAAACTTTGTTTTAATCCAGGAACCCCCCATTACAACTGGGGATATATATATAAAGACTGCATCCGCTGTCATTAAAGAGGTTGTCAGGGACTTAAAGGCGTTGTCCCATCACAAGAACCTATCTCAAGGATAGGGGTTAAGTGTCTGGTTGGTGGGGGTTAGAAGAAGAATGAGGGCCTGGTTACCATTCACTGAAGCAGCAGACACGCATGTGCGCTACCACTCCTTTCAGCTCTGTTGAGCCAAATATAAGTATAAGCTATTGGCTATCTATCTCCAGCGACCTAAAGAGTTGTTGGAGTGGTGGACGTGCATGCCTATCTGAATGATGGGCCCCAAGCGATCAGACACTTATCCCCTGTCCAATGTAACTTGTTGTAATGAGATAACCCTTTTAAATAATGGTGACCTATTCTCAGGATAAGTCATCAGTATTGAATTGCTGGGGTTCCAACTCATGACATTCTTGGTGATCTGCTGTTGGAGGGGGGCTATGACACTTGGGTAAAGGCTGTGGCCTCTTCCTCAGCCTGTGATGTCATGTCCGTGGCCTTTCTGAAGCTCGGTCCCATTGAGGTGATGGGATTGAGCTGTACATTCAGGTGTACAGCACTGTGCTTGTCAAACTGCTAATTGGCCAGAGAACCCTACAGATCCGATATTGTTGACCTATCCTTAGGATAGCTTTTCAATGTGTAAGTCCTGGACAACTCCTTTAAAAGCACCTATTATTAAAATCCTATGTGTAAATTGTGTTGTGTTTTTTTTTTTTTTTAGCAAGTTTCTGTAAAAAATAGTTAAAAAAATGTCATGTCCTGCCATCCCCTTTAACATAGTACTAATATTAGGAAAGTCTGATGCCACACTTGTATCTACTTGCCTTAAATAAAATTATTTCCTGTGTATTTCTTCAGGTGGAGTTGGTGAACATTGGTGGTACAGATATTGTTGACGGAAACCATAAGCTCACCCTTGGTTTAATCTGGAGCATCATTCTCCACTGGCAGGTGAAATGCTTTACCTTTTTAGGGCTCGTTCACATGAACGTGTGCTGCCCGTTGCCGTATTGCGGACCGCATTTGCAGATCCGCAATACACGGGCACCGTTCCGTGTGCATTCAGCATCACGGATGCGGACCCATTCACTTCAATGGGTCCGCAAATCCGGAGATGCGGAATGGTGTGGAGCGGAACACTAAGGAAGCGCTACGGAGTGCTTCCTGGGGTTCCGTGACTCCGCACCGCAAAAAGATAGAGCATGCTCTATCTTTTTGTGGAACGGAGGGATCGCGGACCCAATCAAGCGAATCCCCATGCGGCTGGGCCACGGTCGGTGCCCGTGCATTGCGGACCACAGCATGCGCACGGACTTCACGCGGTCGTGTGAACGAGCTCTTAGTCTTTTATTTGTTTTGGGCTGTTTATGAAGTGTACGTGTATTTTGCGGTGCAGAGATTGTAATCAATCAAAGTCAGTTTTATATCAGGGCCTATTAAACTATCATTATGTTTTTGGAGTGTGGGAAGAAATCCGAGTACCTGGAGTAAACCCACACAAAGAACATACAAATTCCATACAGATGTTCCTTGTTAGATCCATTTATTTGTTGATTTGCTGTTTATTATTCTTTGTGATAAGAATATCTTTTAGCACATGTTAGACAATCTACCTGTAGTAGAACCTACAAAGCAATGTATCAAGTTTAACAGCAATCGTTAACTACTACTGGGGAGGTGTTTCTTTTAAAATTAGGTCACCTTAGTGAGTGAACCCCTTTAAATGATAAATATGCGAATTAGTCATTTGCAGTTTGATGCCTTATTTTCTGGCACAGAGAATCGCTTCATTTTGGATTAAGGATATTGTCCATGTTCATGTAGAAAAGGTGTTGGAAGCTGTTGTGCATGCATTGCATAGGGTGTATGAGGATAGATAAATGTGGAATGAACGTGGTGGTGAAATTAAAAGGTGAAGGTGCTTTTTCCCCGATCATCTCACAGAGTAGGCTCACGATATTCCTCTTAAGACTAGAGTATTGAGAAAACATCTGTATAAAGTTTCCCTTCTTTGTCTTTGAAGTTCCATATTAAAAGGAGTTTTCTGAGACTATCTTCCGTATAGGTCATCATTTCTGATCGGCGGGTGTCCGACATCCGGGACCTCCACCGGTCAGCTGCTTGAGAAGGCTCTTCTGTGAGCAGTGTGGCCCTCTCACAGCTTACCAAGTATAGCGCCATATATTGTACAGTGGCTGTGCTTGGTATTGCAGCTCGGCCCCATTTACTTCCAATGGCACTGAGCTGCACCTAGGCCAGGTGGCCGATGAACGTGACGCCGCATGGCCTAGGCTAAGCTGCGAGAAGGCACAGGAGCTGATCGGTGGGAGTCCCAGGTTTCCCGCCCCAATCGATCTTGAAAAACCCATTTAATGTAAATGTATGCTACAAAGGGTTGGCACATCAAGTGCTGACATTTGGTCATGTACATTGGCGCAGATTTACTAATGTGTCTGCTCCTAGAATCTGTCTTAAAAGCGATGCAAACTAGAGTAATTTGGCACAACTAGAGTTTCAACAAAGTTTACGACTCACTTGGAAAGGGGCTGGGTCTTAGTGGGAAGGGGTGTGGCTTGCAGGAAACGGGTGGGTCTATTAAGCAACATTTTGCGCCATTTATTGTGCAACAATTCTGGCATACAATTCTTTATTAAAGTAAGCCAACCTATACTTGGTATAGAGAAACATTTCTAGGGCTTCACCAGATTTATCATCCAGCATAATTCACTGTGATACAACTGATGCTTACACCATCTACAGGTTTAGTAAATTTGCCCCAGTGTATTAAAATTCTGCCTCTACAAGCAGCTACAATATGTGTGGGGTCCTCGTGAACTGCTGCATGGATACACATAGTTCTATTGAGTTTTGTTGAGGTCAACTCATCCTTATGGCAACACAAGGAAAATCTTGGTCCTTGCTCCCCTATATATATTGTAGATGTTTGCAGAGCCAGACTTTTTACACAATGTATATATCAAAATGCTAGCGCTTGATGTGCTGTAACTTTAATATATATTTACATTACTATAGCAATCTTAAATCTTCTCTATTATAGATATCAGTGGAAGACGTCTAAAAAGAACAGCAGTTAGGGCTCATGCATGGCCATTGATCAGCTGATCGAATGTTTTATACATGGTTAAAATTGCTTGTGTTGGTGACATAATGTAAAGTGCATGGGAGATGAATGATCCTAGTAGTGATCATTCATGCCCCACACAGGTTCCATCGAGTGCCAATCCGTGACGCTCGTCTGCATTGGGCTGTCTAGAAGGACCTTTGCTTTTTTTACCTATGCTTCTTTTGTCTTTTCTTATGGACTGGTCATTGCCTCTTCATAATAATCTTTGTTGAACCACTTGTCTTTTTTCTATCTGATGACTACTGCACTGATGGTCACTAACCCTGTTTCATGGAAGATAGAGAATACCATGCTTATATACCTTTTAGCTGTTCAGAGTTCAACCTTTTAGTGATATACAGCAGCAGTCCAGGCTTTACATACCAAAGGAAGGCTGTGGGAGAACATTGAAGATTCTCATTATTTCTTTCAAGACTTTTCCTGAGCACAATATAATAAAAATAAATGTCATATGCTTCGTAAATCTGCTCGCTGTTAGGCTAAATTTGCCAGCTAGGTGATGGTCCTGGCCGTTAGTTGAGCTGATTGCTTCACTTCAGTACCATACAGAGGACACTTGATAGACTTGTCGATGACCTTCTTAAGTAACTACTCCTACTCCTTATTTGCCAGGTGAAAGATGTCATGAAGGCCATTATGTCAGACCTACAACAGACAAACAGTGAGAAGATTCTTCTCAGCTGGATCAGGCAATCAACAAGACCCTATAATCAAGATGTCAACGTGTTAAATTTCACCACCAGTTGGACAGATGGCCTCGCATTCAATGCTCTGTTGCATCGGCACAAGTAGGTGACACCTGTTGAGAAGTTTTATTTTTACCTCCTTGGTTTAATGGTCACAGTTTGCCATGTCGTCATTGCTTGCTATATAATGTCACAAGGGACATTTGGTAATATAAATTAAACTAGAAAGTTTGTACTGAAGCTCTAGCATTGGGTCACCTTATTCCATATGATGCCTGATTATTGTGGTTTCCCTATTTTCTTCCCATTTAGGCTAGGGCTACACGACGACATGCGTCGCGCGACATTGATGTCCCACGACAATTTTTATGATAGTCCATGGTGTCGCACTGCGACATGTGACATACTGCGACGCAACAGTCGCAGAAAAATCCATCTTGGATCGATTTTTTGCTACTTTTGTGTCACAGTCGTAGCATGTCGCATGTCGGAGTGCGACACCATGGATTATCATTATAAAAATTGTCGCGCGACATTGGTGCGACAAAGTGTCGTAGTGTAGTTACCTGAGATTTTGAGAATTTAGCACCTGGCTTTTCAATTGGAGTGCTGCTGTCTACAATATATATATACAGTCCTGATCAAAAGTTTAAGACTACTTGAAAAATGGCAAAAAATCATATTTTACATTGTTGGATCTTAACAAGGTTCCAAGTAGAGCTTCAACATGCAACAAGAAGAAATGAGAGTGAGACAAAACATTTTTTGCGCATTCAATTAATTGAAAATAACGATTAAACTGAAACAGGCTGTTTTTCAGCTGATCCAAATTTTAGGACCACATACCTTTAAAAGGCCAAATCTTTGCAAAGATGTGGATTCATTGTCATTTTCTGTGAGGTAGTCACACGTTGTGATGGCAAAGGCAAAAAAAATGTATTAATGTGGTCGGGTTTTTGAACTGCATAAGCAGGTTCTCTCACAGCGCGCCATCGCTGCTGAGGTGGGACGCAGTAAGACAGTCATTTGGAATTTCTTAAATGATCCTGAGGGTTATGGAACAAAAAATTTCATCAGCACTGAGCCGGAGGATCGAATTGGCTGTTCGTCAAGACACTGGACGATCCTCGACCCAAATTAAGGCCCTTACTGGTGCTGACTGTAGCCCCATAACCATCAGGCGGCATCTGAGACTTAAGGGCTTCAAAAACAAAAAACCTTCTTCAAAGACCTCGTCTCCTTGAACGCCTCAGAACTGCTCGTTTGGACTTTGCAAGAGAGCACCAAACATGGGACATTCAAAGGTGGAAGAAAGTTTTATTCTCTGATGAGAATTTTTTTTTAACCTTGATGGTCCTAATGGTTTCCAACGTTACTGGCATGACAAGCAGATCCCACCTGAGATGTTTTCTACGTGCCACAGTGGAGGGGCGCCATAATGGTCTGGGGTGCTTTTTCCTTCAGTGGAGCAATGGAGCTTCAGGAAGTGCAGGGGCGTCAAACGGCCGCTGGCTATGTCCAGATGTTGCAGAGAGCATTCCTCATGACTGAGGGGCCTCGTCTGTGTGGTAACGACTGGGTTTTTCAACAGGACAACGATACAATACACAATGCCCGCAGGACAAGGGACTTCTTCCAGGAGAATAACATCACTCTTTTGGCCCATCCTGCGTGTTTCCCTGATCTAAATCCAATTGAAAACCTTTGGGGATGGATGGCAAGGGAAGTTTACAAAAATGGACAACAGTTCCAGACAGTAGATGGCCTTCGTGCGGCCATCTTCACCACTTGGAGAAATGTTCCCACTCACCTCATGGAAACGCTTGCATCAAGCATGCCGAAACTGATTTTTGAAGTGATAAACAATAACAGCGGAGCTACTCATTACTGAGTTCATGTTTGGAAGTTGGATTTCTGTTTTGGGGGGGTTTAGTTTTTTTTTGGAGGTGCGGTCCTAAACTTTTGATCAGCTGAAAAACAGCCTGTTTCAGTTTATTTGTTGTTTTCATTAAATTGAATGCTCAAAACATGTTTAGTCTCACTCCCATTTCTTCTTGTTGCATGTTGAAGCTCTACTTGGAACCTTGTTAAGATCCAGCCATGCTAAATATGATTTTTTGCCATTTTTCAAGTGGTCATAAACTTTTGATCAGGACAGTAATAAATATATATATATTTATATATATATATATATATATATATATATATATATATATTAGTTTTTTTATTTATTTAAAAGCATGGTGAGCTATGTATTTCAGTGCAGTTACAACAAAGTTATAATGGCCAAAGCATATTGTCACGATGCGGTTCACTGTGACAGTTGTGGCGGCGTTCGGTTTGAACTGTTGCCTGTATTTGTGTCTCCCCACGTCCATATCTCTGTGGCTTCTGGTGCTGTGCAGGTTGGCTGCATTCGCTTTGTGTACTGGCTGTGGGTGTTCCCATGTATGCTGGTTCTGCGATGCGTGCTGGCTGTGGCCTTGTGTGTGAACAGGGTCTGTGTATGGATGCTTTTGTGTTTCTATCACAGTGCGGTTCTGTCACTCCTAGTTGTTGTGTAGGCTGGCTGCCTGTAACCTCATACTGGCTACAGTTATCCTGTGTATGCTGATTGTCGTTTGGGGCGTGCTGGCTGCAACATTCTGTGTCTGGTGTGAACTGACACTTGTGATTGTATGTGCAGTGCTGCTGGTACTCCTGGTTCTGGTGGGGTTAACATTACTTGGTCTGTTCCTTGGTGTGGCTTATCAGGTGCACTCCTTAGGCCTCATGCACACGACCGTTGTTTTATTCCGTGTCCGTTGCGCCGTTTTTCTTGATTTTCAATGGGTCTGTTGAAAACTCGGCTAATGCACCGTTTGCCATCCGCGTCCGTGATCCGTGGTTCCAGTCCGTCCAAAAAATATAACCTGTCCTATTATTTCTGCGGAAAACGGTTCGCAGACCCATTCAAGTCAATGGGACCGCTAAAAAACGCAGAGGCACACAAGATTGTCATCCTCGTCTGTGCGTCCACGTCCGTTTTTATTCCTATCATGGCAAACCTGTCTTAGATTTTTTTTACATTCCTTTATGTCTTGTGGTCCTCCAAAAATAAAGGAAGACACACGGAAATGGATCACGGAACAACGGAACCCTGTTTTGCGGACCGCTAAAAAATACTGTCGTGTGCATGAGGCCTTATGCAGCTATTTCTACCTGTGAGCTGTGGGGTTTGGTCAGTCCTTCTTGTGCCTTGCTGGGTGTAGCCTCTTCCTGCTGATCCAGGGGGTTTTGCCATCTGACCGTCTGTGTGGTGTCACCTGGTATAGCGTTGTTGGTGTTGTTGTATCCTAGTGTGTTCCATGTCTAGCTTGGCAGTGCTACTGCTTCTGGTCCTGTCTGTTTCCTGTATAGCTTAGCAGTGCTACTGCTTCTGATCCCGTCTGTTCCATGTCTTCCCTGCAGTGCCTTACTGCTTCTGTTCCTGTCCTGTGTATCTCCTGCCTTCATAAGAGGGCTCCTGGGTTCTCCGGAGGGAGGATCTCGTGCAGCTCTGCCTGTGACCGCCATGCTTCCATTCCGCATGGGGTCCAGGCATCTGCTTGTGTGCTGGTTCCCGTTTGTCGTCTGATCCATGTCCTTTGTTTGTTTGGGTTCCAGTCCTGTTGTCTGTGGTTCTTTGCTGGTAGCGGCCAAGTGTACCGGGACCTTCCTGGAGGTGCGACCAGTGAGCCCTCGGCCCAGTTCATCCCCACCACCAGGGGCTCTGTGAAGAACGTAGCTCACTGGCTCTTCTCTCTCCAGGTTTTGCCTCTGGTCTGCCTCTGCACTTGGTTCTGTGGTAGAGCTACCACTATTGCCTAACCTGCTTTTCAGTATTGTCATGTTCATTTATTACATGTGTAATAAAGTATTCTGTTGGTCCCTAGTCTGTTTCTTCCTGCGTCCTGTTTGCAAGACTTTCCGGAGGTCTGCCTAGTCCTCCGGAACGTGACACATATTGAGATAGGCCATAGGCATGTTGGATGTACTGTACATGTTGGGACAATTTTTGGGTGTATATGCCGACTATGGAGTTAAAAATAAATAAAAACCAATGAATGGATTAGATGTCCTATATAGCTTTACAGTTCATCTATTAAAATGACACTTGGCTCCATATATAGATTTATTATCTTCATTTTGTCTGGTCTGTCCATCGCGCATTAGAAAATAAGTCAATGATCGTATTTCAAAGAGACATGTGCTGCCTAACATTAGTGCAATTTCAATCTAAAGTACCCATAGAGGGCATCCTAATCCCCCCGGCATGTATAAGTAGATAGTACAGGGTAATTGCATGATTATTAAAATTAATACAAATAAGTCACAGCCTGATGGGATACACCCAAAGCTATTAAAAGAGTTCAGCGGTGAACTAGCAAAACCATTAACAGCTTTATTTAACCAATCACTGGTAACAGGAGTCGTCCCAGAAGATTGGAAATTAGCAAATGTTGTGCCCATTCACAAGAAAGGTAGTAGGGAGGAATCGGGCAACTATAGGCCAGTAAGCCTGACATCAATAGTGGGGAAATCAATGGAAACCATACTTAAGGAGAGGATTGTGGAACATCTAAAATCCCATGGATTGAAAGATGAAAAACGGCATGGGTTTACTTCAGGGAGATCATGTCTAACTAATCTTATTGATTTTTTTGATTGAGTGACAAATAATAGATGGCGGAGGTGCAGTAGACATCGCTTATCTAGACTTTAGTAAGGCTTTTGATACTGTCCCACATAGAAGGCTTATCAATAAATTGCAGTCTTTGTGCGTGGACTCCTATATTGTTGAATGGATTAGGCAGTGGCTGAGGGACAGACAACAGAGGGTTGTAGTCAATGGAGTATATTTAGACCAAGGTCTTGTTACCAGTGGGGTACCTCAGGTATCTGTTCTGGAACCCATATTGTTTAATATCTTTATCAGCGAAATTGCAGAAGGCCTCGATGGTAAGGTGTGTCTTTTTGCTAATGACACAAAGATTTGTAACAGGGTTGATGTTCCTGGAGGGATACACCAAATGGAAAAGGATTGAGGAAAACTAGAGGAATGGTCAAAAATCTGGCAACTAAAATTTAATGTTGATAAGTGCAAGATAATGCACCTGGGGCGTAAAAACCCAAGAGCAGAATATAAAATCAGTGATACAGTCCTAACCTCAGTATCTAAGGAAAGGGATTTAGGGGTCATTATTTCAGAAGACTTAGGCCCTTTTCACGCGGGCGAGTATTCCGCACGGATGCGATGCGTGAGGTGAACGCATTGCACCCGCACTGAATACCGACCCATTCATTTCTATGGGGCCGTTCACATGAGCGGTGATTTTCACGCATCACTTGTGCGTTGCGTGAAAATCGCAGCATGCTCTATATTCTGCGTTTTTCATGCAACGCAGGCCCCATAGAAGTGAATGGGGTTGCGTGAAAATCGCAAGCATCCGCAAGCAAGTGCGGATGCGGTGCGATTTTCACGCACGGTTGCTAGGAGACGATCGGGATGGAGACCCGATCATTATTATTTTCCCTTATAACATGGTAATAAGGGAAAATAATAGCATTCTGAATACAGAATGCATAGTAGACTAGCGCTGGAGGGGTTAAAAATTATTTAACTCACCTTAGGGCTCTTTCACACCTGCGTTATTGTCTTCCGGCATGGAGTTCCGTCGTCGGGGCTCTATGCCGGAAGAATCCTGATCAGGATTATCCTAATGCATTCTGAATGGAGAGTAATCCGTTCAGGATGCATCAGGATGTCTTCAGTTCCGGTACGGAACGTTTGTTGGCTGGAGAAAATACCGCAGCATGCTGCGCTTTTTGCTCCGGCCAAAAATCAGGAACACTTGCCGCAAGGCCGGATCCGGAATTAATGCCCATTGAAAGGCATTGATCCGGATCCGGCCTTAAGCTAAACGTCGTTTCGGCGCATTGCCGGAGCCGACATTTAGCTTTTTCAGAGTGGTTACCATGGCTGCCGGGACGCTAAAGTCCTGACAGCCATGGTAAGTGTAGCGGGGAGCGGGGAGCGGGGGAGCAGTGTACTTACCGTCCGTGCGGCTCCCGGGGCGCTCCAGAGTGACGTCAGGGCGCCCCAAGCGCATGGATCACGTGATCGCATGGATCACGTCATCCATGCGCATGGGGCGCTCTGACGTCATTCTGGAGCGCCCCGGGAGCCGCACGGACTGTAAGTATACCGCTCCCCCGCTCCCCGCTCCTACTATGGCAACCAGGACTTTAATAGCGTCCTGGGTGCCATAGTAACACTGAAAGCATTTGGAAGACGGTTCCGTCTTCAAATGCTTTCAGTACACTTGCGTTTTTCCGGATCCGGCAGGCACCTCCGGCAACGGAAGTGCATGCCGGATCCCAACAACGCAAGTGTGAAAGAGGCCTTAGTCCACTTGATCGCGTAGTCTGGCATCTGCTTCTTTCTCCTTTGTTGAATACGACCTGTGGTGAGCATTAATTACTGTAACAGGACCTTTGGTGACGTCACTCCGGTCATCACATGGTACGTCACATGATCTTTTACCATGGTGATGACCGGAGTGACGTCATCAAAGGTCCTGTTACAGTAACATGCCCATGCCCATGCATTAATCAGATTAGTGGAAAATCCACAGCAAATCTGCAGTATAAGGGCTCATTCACACGACCGTGTGAAGCCCATGCCCATGCTGTGGACTGCAAATTGCGGTCCGCTAAGCACAGGCACCTGCCGCGTGACAGCCGCATAGGGATCGCGGCCCCATTCACTTGAAGCACGGAACGGAACCTCAGAAAGCACTCCGTAGTGTTCCGTTCCGCATCTCCGGACCCATTGAAATGAATGGCCAGGGAACGGGACCTGTGTATTGCGGATCCACAAATGCGGTCCGCAATACGTGTGAATAAGCCCTAAGGCTACACTCATACGTATGTGTTTTGTAGTCCGCAAAACACAGATCCGCAAAAAATTCGGATGACGTTCGTTTGACATCCGTATTGCATCTGTTTTTTTTGCGGATCCATTGTAACAATGCCTATCCTTGTCTGTAAAACGGACATGAATAGGACATGTTCTATTTTTTTTGCGTAGGGCTACAGAATGGACATACAAATGCAGACAGCACACGTGTGCTGTCCGCATTTTTTGCGGACACATTGAGATGAATGGGTCCGCATCCTATCCACAGAAAAAAGGAACGGACACGGAAGCAAAATACGTTCGTGTGCATGAGGCCTAATCCACATGATATACAAGCAGATTTGGCGCAGATTTTACCCTCTGTATTGCAGAGAATGAAATCCGTGATGAAATCCACAGCATAAATTGACAGCCTGCAGATTTAACCTTTTAATGACCAAACATTTTTTAATGAGTTAGTGCATGTAGTGGTTGTAACTTTGTATTTTTGGACTACCAAAATATTTTAACAATGTTTATGTGACACATTTACTTTATTAATGTTTTTTAGCCATTTTTTTTTCTTTTTTAGGGCTCATGCACACGACCATATGTATTTTGCTGTCCGCAAAAAACGGATCTGCAAAAAATATGGATGACGACGTGTGCATTCCTTATTTTGCGGAACAGAACAGTTGCCCCCTAATAGAACAGTCCTATCCTTGTCCGTAATGCGGCCAATAATAGGACATGTTTTATTTATTTGCGGAACGGACATACGGAAAAGGAATGCACTGAGTAACTTCCATTTTTATTTTTTTTCTGACCCATTAAAATGAATGGTTCAGCATATGGTCCACAAAAAATAATCGGGACGGACATGGAAAGAAAATACGTTCGTGTGCAAGTATGATTTGGGAAAAAAAAAACACACATTTTTTTTCAAACTTTAGTTTCTTCTTCTTTAAATATGCAATGTGACACCTGAGTGAATTATTAAAATGGGGTTCCTATTTTGTGCTGATCGTTTTGATAGTATAATATGTATAGTTTTGGTTGTCGTGAGCAGTTTTTTTTCTCCTTTTTTGTCTTTTATCATATTTTTTTTTCTTTCGGCACATAATATGTACGGCTCTTAGAATTAAAGCCCCACACCAAGTGCATACATGTACGGCGCTTGGTTAAAATCCGCTCTGCATGTCCGGTTTTCGATGGATGCTTGCAGGCATTTTCCACTGAATGTGGATACGTTTTTTCAGTTTCATTTTTAAATTTCATCCACTTTGCTTCCTTTCTGCATGCTGCAGATCTCCTTTGCGAAAAATCTGCAGCATCTCTGCCACCTGCGGCCATACCCATAACGTACTATTGATCGTTGCTTATCAGAAATCCAAATTTCCAAAAGTATATTCATCTTCTTGTATGAATGTTTATTGATGTATCTCATAAGTATTGAATATATTTCATTTCAGACCAAATCTGTTCAAATGGGAAGACGTCACCAAACTCTCCCAACTTGGAAGGCTCGAGCATGCGTTCACCACTGCCAAAAAACACTTGGGAATTGAAAGGCTTCTCGACCCAGAAGGTAGTACTCTCATGTGGTACATTTCATCTGCATGTATCACAACTGCCTGGCAAGTACAGGGTTAATAGTGATGAGGTCTAAAAGAAGGGCCTTTGTGAAATCCATGTCTGTAGCAGTACAGTTATAGAAAGCAGCTGGATTAGCTTTATCTACAGTGTGACAGATATAGAAAAGAATGTCAAAGGAGAGCGCGAAGCAGGCGCAAGGAAGCTTCTGGGGGTTTTCTGCTTATGATTAACTTACCCTTGAAGCGCACCTTCTGTTTAATCTGAAGTCAAGCAGAACTTGTGAAATACTGGACATAGATGGAAAGATTTACCCCCTGATCGGAATAGTTGGGGAGGTTTATTGTAATTAGTTACAATTGATAAAAAAATGGTAATAAAATAATTATACCAGCCGGTAGAAGAGACATAATGATTCTTATCTATTGTCGATTATGGACAGGGTGATCATGACCAGGGCTATGCAGTTATGGTGCAGGCTTTGCCAGTTTGTGTATTTTTGGCCCCGAAAAACAAGAGAAGTTCCTAAAATGAGATATAACATAAAATATTGATATACAAGTAAATCCCCCTTACACTGGCCAACAATCAGGACAGTTATTGGGAAGGAACGTTCCTAGGAATGCACGTTCCCAATAATTGACCGTTGTAAATGTCCCACCAAGCTCATTCATCGGGTAAAAGCATAGTTTCTGGGCTGCAGATTGTCCAGAAACAATGACTCTCTATGGGAGTATCTTCCTCATACAAAGGAGATGAATGCTGCATGTAAATGCTGCTCTCACCTCCTGTGACTGTTTGTTCCCGATAATTACCTGCTGAGCTGTCCTTTATTCGTCTTTATATGGATCCATCACATTTTTAGAATGATGATCTTTCCATGGCAAGATTGCAACAATAACGGCTGAATTCTGAAACTAAAGGCCCTTTTACATGGGGCAATGTCCAGGCAATTATCAGGAATGAACCAAATGTTTTCGATAATTTCCTGACATTGAGCAATCTGTATGGAGATGAACGATTGCTACTGTGATTGCTCGTCCATGTAGATATTCATTGTTTTCTGGCAGCCCATCCCTGTTTCCACAGAGTGATCTGCTGCCAGCAAATGGTGATTCTATGGGCTATACAAAAGATGCGATCACTGGATGACCGAACAAACATTGGGATCGGAGGCACATTTACCCATATGAATGTTAATTGTCCTGAGCCTCGGTCTGTGTAAAGGGCGTTGTGTTGTAGCTAGGTCCAGTTTATCAGGAAAATTCCTTAGTTTCCCGGCAACCTTGCAAGTTATAATGAAACCACTCCCAAATTATTATCAAACCACAGTATATTAAAGGGATAGTTTATGGACATATTGGACGTATACGCCAGAAGAATTTCACTGTGAATACCCAAAAATGTAGGGCCCAAACATTATCATTGATCTAGAAAATTGCATAAAAATGAAAGGTGCAGTTTATAAATCAGGTGGTGCAGTAAATAGTTGATTGATGATCGTCATTAAGACACACTAAACTGAGAAAATCTTAAAATATCTGAGCCCTTTCTCCTTTAATCTTCTCCTGTCCTTTGATCCTATTTTGTCCTATATTACAAATAAAACTGAGAAATATAAAAATACATCTGTGTGTCCTAGAAGCTGAGCCACGACCCCCTCACTGTCCTGTGACTGGCTGTATGACAGCTGGCAGGAGCAGGAGCCTCCCATCTGTGCCCTGTCTGCAATAGGCCAAAAAGCCACTGCCCCTCAGTCAGTCACTATCTTAAAATGGAAAAGAATAACCTTTTAAGGCTACTTTGACACTTGCGGCAGGATGGATCCGACAGGCTGTTCACCCTGTCGGATCTGTCCTTCCGATATTTCGGCCGTGCCACCGGACCCCCGCTCCGTCCCCATTAACTATAATGGGGATGGGGGCGGAGCTCCGGCGCAGAACGGCAGTGCACGGCGACAGCCGCCGGACTAAAAAGTCGGACATGCAGGACTTTTAGTCCGGCGGCCTTTCGCCGTGCACTGCCGTGCTGCGCCGGAGCTCCGCCCCGGTCCCCATTATAGTCAATGGGGACGGAGCGGCGGTCCGGCGGCACGGCGAAATAGCGGAAGGACGGATCCGACATGGTGAACAGCCTGTCGGATCCGTCCTGCCGCAAGTGTGAAAGTACCCTAAGAATATTTTTTCAGGGTCCTGCAGAAAATGCTGTTGACTGACAAATCATGAAGGCAACTATAATTTGTGTTAACTTTTCTCATTCGTTTCCAGGTTTAGTGTTATCGGTCACCAGCGACCTCCCTATCCAACTGTTTGCATAGACACATAGCTGTGGGTCACCTGATTAAAAAGCTGCTCTTTTGTTGATCCGAGGCTGTGTTCCCGAGTTATGACACTTATTCTTAATATGCCTTTGGTGCAATGAGGGCATGACCACTGCTCTTGTTGCACCCAAGCTCCGCTCTTTCTGTGACCGACTCCTCCCTCACTGTCAGTCAACACAGTCTGGGAAGGAGTGGATCCTGGGTGCAACAAGAGCAGTGGTGACACCATCATTTGCATATTAATAAAAAGGGTTATAACTCGCGATCAGAGCCTTAGGATCAACAAAAGAAAAAACAGCGTTTTAATCAGGTGAAACACAGTTATGTGCCGATGCAAACTGTTTGATAAGGGAGGTCACTGGTGACAGATTCTCGTTTAATGAATACAATATCTTCACTTGGATGACTAAAATATGGAGAGCTATATGGTGGATATTAACATCATGCTGGGGGATTGCCTTTTTAAGAGTTTCCTTAATCAGTACTGAGATTTAATATTATCTATTTACTATGAGTAGTTGGTATTCTTCAAGCATAAGTGATATTCATGGGGGCATTAAATAGCTGCCCCCATAAGTCTAAACCAGAAAGTCAGTATGTGTGTCACCTGTTGTGTATGGAATGGTTAGCTTCTTCAGAAGCACACTGTTGTGTTTTACTCCTGTTGTCTTACATCAGAAATCCAAGACTCCTTCCATACTTACTGCACTTAGGGAATATATATATAGCCTTGAAGACATTGTCACGTAATGCCCCAGAGAGAATACCACTGCTATATACCATGTAACATAGCTTGAATGACACATCCAACAGATTTTATTTTAGTTACGCTTCTGTTAGGTGATGGATAATAAAAATTCTAACTGGCCAAATTATCACTTGTAATTTAAAGGGGTTGTCCAGGTTCAGAGCTGAACCCGGACTCATCCCCATTTTCACCCAGGCAAGCCCTCTGAGCATCGGAACATTTCTTGCTGTACCGCGCAGGGCAAGGGCTGTTTGTTTATATCTTTTACATTGCTAGGTGGAGGCTTCCACCTAGCAGTGTCCCCGGTGACGTCACCAGCACTGATGGGCAGGGTTTATCGCTTCCCTAACCGTTTTACAAGCTAGGGTAGCGCTAAAGCCCGCCCATTAGTGTCTGGATACATCACCAGGCTTACTGCTAGGCAGAAGCCTCCGCCTTGCTTTACCCATGGAGAGCCCGGTACGTCACTGGAGCTCCAGAAAAAGCATGAAATGTTCCGAAGATCATGTCGGTGCGGCTGCATGGGTGAAAACGTGGATATGTCCGGGTTCAGCTCTGATCCCGGAGAACCCCTTTAAGATGAGGGTAATTGGGGGATAATATCCCAGGTTGTATCCCTGAAACTTTAATGGTTCTTTACTTCAGTGAAGATATCATCAGGCCATAGAACTATCCTTTTCTCTAAGCTTAGCTATAGTCTTAAAGTGACTCTCTAGTCTCCCCTGTACAGAGGCTAATTCACCCCAGTTCATGTACCGCAGTGACCTGACAATCTTATTTTTTTAGTCGACTGTAGTTTATAATCGTATAAATGATGTGATGAAACTCTACTCCCCATTCGCCAAATTTGTGGGGAGCTTGTGCTTATAGACCTGTCAGATAGCCTCACGTGCAGCAAGTCTATCCGATCTTCTCACCTCACTCACAGGAGGGACCGTGACACTTAGTTGCCCTTAGCAACCAATCACAGCTTAGCTTTAATTTCCTGAAGGCCTCAGAAAAAATTAAAGCTGATCTCTAATTGGTTGCTATGGGCAACCTAAGACAATTTTGATAAATGAGCACCTCATGTTAATTTTTTTCCCATGGCTCAATACTGCAACAAAAATTTATCAAAAACACCCCATGTAAACCCAACCTTAAAACCTAGTGTCTTTTTTTTTTTGACATCTGTTAAGGCAAACGCCGATAATAGTGAAATATTAACCCTACTCAGATATAGAACTATATTGACTTGCAGTCCATTAAAACGTCATCATAAGAGGTCACTCAGGATTGGTCATCAATATCAGATCGTTGGGGGTCTTAACTCCCTGCACTCCCACCAATCAGCTGTTTCGAGCAGCTGCCAGGACTGGAAAGTATGCCGTGTACAGAACTGGATACAGACAGCGCCGTGCACTGTGAAGTGGTCGTGTGGGGTACTGCAGCTAAGCTCCTATGAACAGGAGCTGAGCCGCATTACACTGGCGGTGGAAACTACACAGTATACATCAATATCTGTAGATCAGACAACCCCTTTAAGTTTGACTACAAATGGGAATTTTACAACTGACATGAAAAAACGACAGCTGAATACTGTCTGGCTGGAATATTCTATTCTTTTGTAACCTTAATATTTTGTACCAGGAACATACATAATCCCGTCTGACTGGTTATAATGCATGTCTTAAATAAATGTCATTTTGATTTATTTCTCCTATCCCAAAAGATAGAGCATACAATTTAGCATAGTACATTGCCTCCTGTCAGATATGTCAGTGTAATGCATTTTACTGAACTTCTGAAACACCAGCCTGAATCAAGAAAAAAAAGTTAGAGGCTGTCTCACTTTTGTCAATGGCATTTATCATGTAGAGAAAGTTAATACAAGGCACTTACTAATGTACTGTGATTGTCCATGTTGCTTTCTTTGCTGGCTGATTTTATTTTTCCATCACATTATACCCTGCTCGTTTCCAAGTATTACGACCACCCTGCAATCCATCAGTGGTAGTCATATTTGCACACTATAGGGAAAAGCACTGGATTCTCTGGTGTCCGGGACCATGGGAGCTCACATAGGCACAGATGTGCAGCAGCTCCGGTCCAGTCACCTCATATCTGCAATGCAGCAAGAGCCATAACCCTTTGAAACGGACAGTGTATAAAAATTAATCCAGCCAAGGAAGCAATATGGACAATCACAATACTTTAGTGAGTGGCTTGTATTAAATTTCTCTACATGATAAATGCCATTTGCTGAAGTGAGACAACCCCTTTAAGTCTTAACATTTTGGGTTAGTTGTCAGTACATGCATTGGCTCTGTTTAGGGTTTTGCTAACTAAAATGTGTACTATAGCTGTTTTGTTTAAAAAAAAATTCATTAACCTGTTCACCATATGTAGATTTACAACCTTTGTGGGGTCTTCTTAAAGGGGTTGTCCATTTTCAGGAATACACTTTACGCATAGGATCCTTGTGAAAAAAAGTACTGAGCGTTACTTACTTGGCTTAGCTACTTTCACACTCGTGTTTGGTGCGAATCCGTTCAGATAATACAACCGTCTGCATCTGTTCAGAACGGATCCGTTTGTATTATCTTTAACATAGCCAAGACGGATCCGTCTAGAACACCATTGAAAGTCAATGGGGGGCGGATCCGTTTTCTATTGTGCCAGATTGTGTCATAGAAAACGGATCCGTCCCCATTGACTTACATTGTGTGTCAGAACGGATCCGTTTGGCTCAGTTTCGTCAGACGGACACCAAAACGCTGCAAGCAGCGTTTTGGTGTCAGCCTCCAAAGCGGAATAGAGACGGAACTGAGGCAAACTGAGCGGATCCTTATCCATTCAGAATGCATTAGGGCAAAACCGATCCATTTGGACCGCTTGTGAGAGCCCTGAACGGATCTCCGAAACGGAAACCAAAACACCAGTGTGAAAGTAGCCTTACCCTGGCTGCAGCAGTGAGGTCATGTTAACAACATGTGACTACTTCAGCCAGTCACTGGCCTCTTCATTGTATCACTGAGACTAGTAATTGGCAGCATCGGTCACGTATTGTCAACGTGGCATCACCGCTGGGAGAACAGAGCTCTGCCAGGTAAGTAACACTCAGTTCTTTGTACAGTTGGATCCCATGTGTTGTCTGGTTCCTTCCTGAAACTGGGTAAGGGTACTTTCACATTAGCGTTTTTGTTTTCCCGGTATTGAGTTCCGTCACAGGGGCTCAATACCGGAAAAAAACGGATCAGTTTTATCCTAATGCATTCTGAATGGAGAGTAATCCGCTCAGGATGCATCAGTTCAGTCCCTCTTACGTTTTTTAGCCAGAGAAAATACCGCAGCATGCTTCAGTTTTCTCTCCGGCCAAAAATCCTGAACACTTGCCGGAATGCCGGATCCGGCATTAATTTCCATTGAAACGCATTAATGCCGGATCCGGCCCCAAGTGTTCCGGAAAAACGGATCTGGTTTTGTGGTCTGTGCATGCGCAGACCTTTAAAAATGAGAAAAAAAGAAATACCGGATCCGTTTTTCCGGATGACAACTGGAAAGACGGATCCGATATTGCAATGCATTTGTGAGACGGATCCGCATCCGGATCCGTCTCACAAATGCATCAGTTTGCGTCCGGATTTACGGCGGCGGAACTACCTGCCGGAATCCTCTGCCGCAAGTGTGAAAGTACCCTTACCCTTTAATAGTCTGGTAGTGACTGGACCACGTTTGTGTAACATCGCAGCATTTCTTGGAGTCGCCTCTTGACGACTGGAAAATGTTAGGGTTTCTACTGCTCGGATCAAGGGAGGATCAACTAATCAAAATGTGCCAGAATTCAAACTTAGGGGATGTCCACATGACAGATTTTGAAAACACGCAGCTCACTTCATTCAAGTCAATGGGGCTGAGCTGCAATACCAAGCACTGCCACTATACGATGTACGGCGCTGTCTTTGGAAAGCTGCTGGGAGCCTGTATCGCTCTCCAGACCTTTGGTGAGCGCAGCAGCAACCTGAAACAGCTGATCGAGGGAGATGCCGGGACTTGTACCCCCCACCACTGTGATAATGATGGCCTATTGTGAGGATAAGTCATCATTCTCTTTTCCAGGATAACCCCTTTAAGGATTTTAGTCACTTTTACTTCAAGAATGTTGCGACAGCATGCTCCAAATATTTGGCGCATATTTCTTCAACTAATAGGTGTGGTATAAGCTTAGACCAGACAGTCTCATGATGTGCCGATTTATCATCCCGCTCCACTGTAATAATCTGGTGCATTTGTAGACTGTCTATTCTAACTTCTCACTGTCTCAAAATGACTTAGTATTCGTAAATCTGGCCCATTGCTTCTGTTGTGCTACAGATAAGCTACTCTTTGTGCAGCAGATCTGCCCAAGGATGATCCCCATGGTCATTCATTGGGCTTATTCTTGGGTGAAATAAGTGCAGCATAACATCCTGGTTGTTTTGGTCACGGTTGTTACCTTCGTTTCGTTACAGATGTGGCCGTCCCCTTGCCTGACAAGAAGTCTATACTTATGTACCTAACATCACTATTTGAAGTGCTTCCTCATGAAGTTACAATGGATGACATTCGAGAAGTGGAGACTCTTCCTAGAAGATACAAGGGACAGTGTGAAGATATAGCTTTCACTAAGCATCAGGTACATGATGGCAACTGCAACAATTACGAGTAAATGCATCTAACGGAGGTGACCGAGTGCTTACAGGAACAATTGCATAAAGACAACTCCAGCGGGAGACTGTGTCTAGGCATAAGTTTGCCCTGAAGTGGTCACTCGCGTGACATGGTGGATGGTCATCCAAAGCATGGTCTGCCAGAGCGGGATCCACTCTCATAGTCTTCATAGAGGGGGGCTGAAAAGAGGACCATCTCTCCATCATCCTCTATAAGGAACATGACCAGCAGGAATCGGTGAACTTCTGGTCTCCTGATATATGAGGGTCTCAGATGTGGGATCTGCACCTTCATGTAGTTATGGCTTATCCTGTGCCTATGCTAGTACTAATTAGGAAAGTAATATCCATAGCACTTAATAAAATGCTAACGTACAATACACTACTATCACTTTTGCCATCAGATGAGTCTTATATCTCAGCTCAGCTTTCTGCTTCTGTGCAAACTGCAGCTTTATTACATTTCTGTGCCAAGAAGCTGATTTATACTGTATCAGCACATTTATAATCATTTCAATTGACAGCTGATGCTCTAGAAATTATATTCGGTATGATAATCTTGGGTTTCACTACTTCAGAACCCAAAGAACAATGAGAGAACCAATTATGATAAAATTGCTAGTAGCTTATTTTTTGTTAGCATTTTATTTTAGGCTGTCTAATGGCCTCTCCCCAATATGGTTGCATCCACAATGTAAAAAGTGCATTTTATAAAAAAGTATAAAAGTGTTTCTACCATTATTAACGTAAAAAAATGAAAATCTGACATCCATATAGTTCATGATAATCTCTAACAAAGCTAGAACCAGCCCTGTACCTCACATGGATCCAGAGCTCCCCCCATTCATTGCTCCAATTGTTCTATTAGACAAACTGGCAGCTCAGGGATAGTGTCCTTTCTACTGCAGCTCTTCGTATCTCAGCTTAAGGCCCCTTTCACACTACAGTATGTCCATTTCAGTGTTTTGCATTCCGTTTTTCCGTTTTTTTGTTTCCGTTGTGTTTCCGTTTCCGTTCCGTTTTTCCGTATGGCATATACAGTATACAGTAATTACATAGAGAAAATTGGGCTGGGCATAACATTTTCAATAGATGGTTCAGAAAAAAACGAAACGGAAGACATACGGATGCATTTCCGTATGTGTTCCGTTTTTTTTGCGGACCCATTGACTTTAATGGAGCCACGGAACGTGATTTGCGGCCAAATATAGGACATGTTCTATCTTTCAACAGAACGGAAAAACGGAAATACGGAAACGGAATGCATACGGAACACATTCCGTTTTTTTTGCGGAACCAATGAAATGAATGGTTCCGTATACGGACCGTATACGGACCGCAAAACGGAAATAAAAACGGTAGTGTGAAAGAGGCCTAAGGGACATCTTTTCTGCAGCAGCTCTCTTTCTCAGAGGAGGTGTCTTTCCTCTCTACCTGTAACGGTCACAGCTTCTAACAGTAGATATGGCTGGTAGCAGTTGTGGGATACAGCTGAGCATGTACGTCCACCTCATTGAGGTGGTCATAAAAACAAGGAATGGAGCACTTAGCAGGTAGCACTACTGTATTCAGATACATTTTATTTAATAGCTCAGTGGCTATACAAAATTTTGTATCACATGTAATTAAAAAATTATTCAGATCCAGGTGTTGCTTTGAAGCATGTAGAATATTTTCTTGGGACAACCCCTATAACCAGTGTTAGAAAATAGTTTCCTTTCCATTGTCATGTCTTTATTTCTAATACCGATACACATTTTCTAGGATTCTAATTTTTTACTTTTGTGCTTCCTTAAACTTCAAACAACCTCTTCTCGCTTAATCCTCATTTTCAGCTCATTTTACTCCTCGTGCTCGGTTAATCCTCTACGGACTGATCTCCCGCTGTCTTTGTAATTACAGTATGGGAACATTTCTTAGAAATGAGTCTTTCTACTCATTTGTAAAGTTTGGAGTAATATGTAAGTGGCAGGATCTTGTACTGTATTCAGGATCACCTTATGTTGTGGGCTGATGACTGGCGAAGCTGACCGGAATGGGAAGCGGGCCACTTTGCTTGGCCTGGTCTGCCCTGCTTCGTGAGACATATAGTACTCTAGTGATTTGGGCTGGCAGCGCACCCCACAGTATGTTCCTCTTTGTATCTTGAAAGTATTCTGGAATAGTTTTTCAGCAGGTGGTGAGCTTCTATGCAGGATTTGCCAATATGTACATAAGTTCGCTATTCATTTAATTTGTTTGGTCTTTTATTTTACTACCATCTTTTTTTTAATCACATATGAACATCATAATTGTGAATATTCTATGTATTTTTTTTAGTTTTCTGGATATAATGTTTTTGAAGTCGCTCCATGTATTCTACTTCCTTAGTTCATCATAAGGCCTTCTGCTCATGGGCATGTGATGACTTTGTACAAGCTTAAAAGGGGTTGTGGAGTATTAGAAAAACATGCAATTTAAAAAACAGGGTTAGTCAGCACATCCCACTGCGCAGGTGCACGTGGCCATGGCTGAAAGCATAAAGGCAAAAACAAACACAATGAAACAGCACTCTGCAAACACAAATAACAAAGTGCCATACTCTCTATAGAAAATATACTAATACTACGCTCTAAAATACAGAGTGGGCTCAGCATGCATGTGGAACCTGCATTCCCTGAATTTAATGGAAGCCAGTATGGCACTAGAGGAGACAGTATTTTGTATAGGTTCCTGTCCTAAATAGATCGCCTTGCCATTGGTGGACAGGCACAAATAATTTTGTACAAAATGCATTTGCCAAGAATCTCACATTTATATAATGAGCATAACATTAGAAATACATGGCTCCTTTTCTTCCAGAAACGACACCAGACCTGTCCACAGGTTGGGTTGTAATTTCAGAATGCTTCTCATTCTCTTTTCATTTCAGTCGAACAGACACAACCTGTGGGCCAGCATGACACTGGGGCCAATATATATTATTTTTAGACAGTGTAAACTGAGACTAGTCAGTCTAAAAATGGGGCAGGTTTATAAGAGTGGTTGAGTCCTGTCTAGTCTTAGTTTATACCGCCTATTAGCTTACTTTTCTGCAGAATTTTGCCCCAAAATGTTCACCCAGCAAGCCTCACCCTCTTGTCGGAAAATAAAATTCCTTAACAGATATGATGCAAAAGCATGTACACCAGTTTTTTTCTTGGCTTCTTGGTTCGAGTTGCACCAGAATATCACTGGTGCCTTGCAGCACAAGGTCCTAGGTTTGAATCTGACAACATCTTTATGGAGTTTGTATGTTCTCCCCATGTTTGTTTCCTCCTGACACTCTGGTTTCCTCCCACATTACAAATACATACTGGGGACAGCGAATCATGATGATGTCTGTAAAGCGCTTAATTTTTGGCTATTGCGGAGATATTCTATACCTTAGTAATATGGTGCCATACAGGCACTATGTTATGGCCTATATATACAGTATATATATGTGTGTATATATATATATATATATATATATATATATATATATATTTTATATATATATATGATCATGTGACTTCCCAACATGATTTTTTTTAGCATCTCTTATGCTCAGTTATGCTCATTTAGCAACATTTTAGCCATTTCCATCTGACATCTGGTATTTTCGACTGAAAAAAATACTTAGTGGATAACTTTTTTCCGTCTAAAATAATGGATCTCAGGCGGAAATGGCTAAAACAGATGCAAAATGAGCAGAACTGATGCTCAAAATAAAGGATCCATTTTTTGTTCTTCAGATGGATCAGATCGGAAAAACGAAATAGTGATGTGAACGTGGGGCTTAGTAGTAAGGAGGCCACAGTGCATACGTGAGGGCTGCAGACCTTTCAAACAGCTGACCAGCGGAAATGTCGACAGGCAGACCCCGATCTAATACTGAAGGCCTATCCATCAATTTTAAAAACCTGGAAAACCGCATTAACATTTCTACTAGGGCACGTTTTAAAGGGGTTTGTATAACCCTTAACACTTTAATCTAAAGGCTCCCATTTGTGAACCTTTTAGTGCATATTTAAATCACATTTACAGACAGTCCATAACATTATAACTATTAACTATTACCCCAATAGGCCGATTTACCAGCAGAAGCTATTTGGGTAATCGTCACTGTCCATGTGAATACTGTAAGATACCGTATTTTAATGAACAGGCCAATGAAGGTGTCATTTTCTTTAACCACTAAAAATAATAGACCCCAGGGCATCGGTTTTAAACTATTAAAAGACACTTATTGGCCACTCTCATCTTCCCATTAACTCACCTCTCTGGTTCTGTAAAATATTGTGTTTCTCACAGTCTATTAAAGATGCAGCTATTGAATATAATTGCTAAAAGGCCCACGATGGCTTCGGTGAATTCATGTATAATGGAAAGGTCTCTTTTAAAGTCTTCTCTCATCCGCTCCCCCACCCTTGTTTACAAGCCTATAAAGGACATAATTAAAATTTAATTCATTGAAATGTTAGACACCAATGATACAACCAGCCGGGCGGGTGATCCCTGTTCCAGCACGTACTCCGTGTACTCTCTCTCAGCGACGCACAAATCTGGGAAAGTAAGGGCTGCTGGCTGAAGCCTATACTTTGCACTGTCATTTTTTTAATGGGCTAATCCATTTTTTTTGTATTTTAGGTAGAACATTTGAAAATAAATTTTTCAGTTCGATACTGCATGTGCTTCTAATTCCATTGTCATAGAGCGCCAATAATTATTTATTGTGGGGAGGCAAAATCGACTGGCCAACTGTCTAATGTGTATCTGAGTGTCTCAGTTTTCCCCCCTTCCCGATGGCAGTAGAAGAAGGATCGGGCCTGTTGGATTTCAACATGTCCAATCTTTGGTTCCTGTGTAAGATGAGCCACCGCATAAGTGTCTGACAGATTATTATTCCTCTATCCATGTTATAAACACATGCACAATTGGCCAGACTGATCATGAATGGGTATGGGAGAGTCAGAAGAAATCTGTATAGGCTTAACACATATCATAAATGTATAGCGAGATTTAAAAGGCGTTGTTATATGTAACCATGATACAGTTCATATTATTTCTAGTGTGCAAGGAACTTTTATGTGGTTAAAAGCTCTTCCTTCTCATTCACGCGTCAGTGTTTTGGTCAGTGATTTCCATCAGTGATTGTGAACCAAAACCAGGAGTGGAGCCTCCACAGACATAAGGTCTAAGGGAAAGATCTGCTCCTGTTCTGTGTTTAGAGCCGCACTTGGTTTTGGCTCACAATCACTGATGGAAATCACTGACCAAAACACTGACGTATGAATGAGGCTTTACACCCGTCCAGAGAAATAGTTTAGGTGCCCAACATGATCTTCCATACTGTTTTTCATTTTGCAATGAAAGCAATGTACACATGAGCCATGGCTTTAACATCTACATGCGGAGGGATAAGATCAAAGAAATCAAGAGGGCAATTTGTTTTTTTTGGGTGATTTCTAGCAAAATAGCCATTTATTCGAAGAGTAATAATCAACCTCAAGGGGAAATCAGTCGATGAAAAATGTTTCCTGATTCCAAAATTTTATTTTAGGCCTCTGATGAACCATGTGGAGACTCTGGCCTAGAGACACCTAGTACAGTAACTGAGGTAGAGATGGATCTTGACAGCTATCAGGTTGCCCTGGAAGATGTCCTCACTTGGCTTCTCATGGCAGAAGACACCTTTCAGGAGCAAGATGATATATCTGATGACGTTGAAGAAGTCAAACAACAATTTGCCACTCACGAGGTGAGCTTCATTGAATGCGTGGAGAGTAAAAAACAATGCGGAATGTTTTCTAGTCAAAATATTCTTCTGTTATTTCTTTAGAATGTTCTTGATGTTATAGATGCACTTGAGGATATTTTTTGTTATCTCCTTTACATAGTACATATATAGTAACATAGTACATAAGGCCAAAAAAATACATTTGTCCATCCAGTTCGGCCTGTCATCCTGCAAGTTGATCCAGAGGAAGGCAAAAAAAAAAACTGTGAGGTAGAAGCCAATTTTCCCCACTTTAGGGGAATACAAAATTCCTTCCCGACTCTAATCAGGCAATCAGAATAACTCCCTGGATCAACGACCCCTCTCTAGTAGCCATAGCCTGTAATATTATTACACTCCAAAAATTCATCCAGGCCCCTCTTGAATCCCTTTATTGTACTCCTCATCACCACCTCCTCAGGCAGAGAGTTCCATAGTCTCACTGCTCTTACCGTAAAGAATCCTTTGTTCTTGGTATTTAGCTGATTTCCAGGATAAAAGGTCTCTAGTTCATTTTAATCGCTTTAAATATAACAAAGCATTGTGACCTCTGATGTCCTTATGATATATTAGAAGATCGTTTTGTCTGGATTTGTTCTCTTGTTGTTTATGTTATGGTAGGTTAATGTAGTCACTTAAAGTAAAGCAAACTTATTGACAGTTTCCACATAGCTGTAGACGATGTTTTACAGTGCACCAGCGTCAAAGGTTGAGCTTCACTTCACTCTCTGTGTCAGTGACATGCTTGGCCGGGGCTGGCAGAATAGCTCACTTCAATAGCTAAGCCAGCTCACTTTTTCTTCATCATCCCTGATGGAGTAGTTTAGCTACTAAAATGAACCAGCCAGCGCCTGCAAGCCTGACACCGACACAGATAGAGGAGAGGAAGCTGTACTATGTCGGGATCGAGCACCAGTGTTGATATCAACATAGACACCTTTCTTGAAAGGGTTGTACCAAGTTTATAAGTTATCCCTATGCACAGGATAGAGGATATCTAGCTGATCGCAGAGGTTTGACTGCTGGAACCCCTACAGATCCTGAGAACAGAGGTCTCGTTCCCTCATTCTGATGGAGTGGCATTTCGGGCATGCACCCTGCCATGCCATTCATCTTCTGTGGGAGAGCCAGAGATTGCCAACGACGGCAACTAACAATCAACCTGTGGATAAGGGGATAGCTTTTAAACTTGGCACAACTCCTTTAATGATAATCTTTTAGTAAGTTAAATCTATTTTCATTTGAATCAAAATAAAATAACTTTTTTTGTAGATGGACAACCCTTCTAACATGAGGCTACAAAATTAAAGGGGTTCTCTGGGAATGGTTTAAAATGGCTGCCAGCAACCTGTCCTAGAATATGGTAGGACCGGTTTCCTCCACTTGCTGAGCTACCTTGGGAGCCTCACTATACTGTACACTAAGGCACTTGAATATACTACATATTGGTGAGTTTTCCGGTCAGGCTGCTCAGCCATGACAGCATATCGTAGGCAGGATCACATCATTACTATATTGTAAAGCAGTGTAGTAAGGCCCTTCACCCTCCCATGCAACTCTGCAAGTGGAGGCAACCAGTCCTGCTCACATTCTAGGACAGGTTGCTGGTGGCTATTTTAAATAATTCTTCCTAGAACCTCTGTAAAGAAGCGTAAAATAAGCCTTTTTTATGCCAGATAATATACAATTTTTTTCACTGTTACTTGCAAAGCTTTTGTTAAAGGACAAACAGATAATCTTTCTGTAAAAGAAAAAACTTTCTAAAATCTCTTATCTAACCTCATGCAAATGTGAAGTCGAACTTTCCATCTGAGTTCAGAATATCTGTACCATATCCTTTATCTAAAGAAGATTTTAGATAGAATGATGCTTAGGTAGCGTGACTTTCACTGTATGCGAGTGGCTCGGGGTTCCTATTATGTATTCTGCATCGGTATCTCTAGCTTTTTCTTAAGCTAATGTATCCCTTTGTTCTGTGACCTGTCTCTTCTTCAGGCCTTTATGATGGAGCTCACGGCACACCAGAGCAGTGTGGGCAATGTTCTACAGGCAGGCAACCAACTGATTGCTCAGGGTGACCTCTCGATCGATGAAGAAAATGAGATACAAGAGCAAATGACCTTGCTGAACTCACGCTGGGAAGATCTTCGTCTAGAAAGCATGCAGAGACAGTCCAGGTATGTTCTTCATAATTTGGTGGATAACGAACACATATGCATACTGTGGACAGGCTATAATAATAGCGTCCTATTCTTTAACATATTCCAGGAAAATTTAAATGTTTTAAAAGGTCTCTGACATGAGATTTACAAAAAATGGTGCACTACAATGGTAAATGCAATTGACAATATGTGGCTAAACCCTCACACTGATATTAAAATGAGACCTTAGCCAATATATTCTTATATCAAGAACTTACCAGAGCCCACGCACCCCGTCAAGGTATCTCAAAGTGTCACGGGACCTAACGCTAACCTACCTGTGCCGTATGGGCAATTACAGGGGCCGTATGAGGAAGTACAGGGGCATAAGGTCCGACACACAGCGAACAACTCCCAGTTACCTCCAGCGTGAAATCACACATACAGTGAGAGGAGGGAGGAGGCTGTGAGTCCCAACTACCACTGACTCATGTGACACAGGCCGCACAGGTCCACCTGAATGTTACCCATAGATCAAAATCAAGGCACATTCAAACCTGGAGTTGCCACACCTCCAGGCGTGTATGTTCAAACAGAATAAAGTGGTCTTAAAAGGCAGAAAATGCTCAAAACCCCATATGTTGTTGCACATTTCTAACCGGGGGAGCAAATCCTGCACATGTGATCCTTTGCTAATAGCAATCCCCAGCAAAAATGCATACAATGGAGGATGCCCGCAGTGGACCACATGTACCACAAAAACATCCTACACAGGATAGCTAAATGTGTGGATGTGATTGGCTATATAAAACAGAGATTTACAAAGAATGGTGCACTACAATGGTAAATGCAATTGACAATATACGGCTAAACCCTCACACTGATATTAAAAATGAGACTTTCGCCAATATATTCTTATATCAGGAACATACCGAAGCCAATTACAGGGGCCGTATGGGCAATTACAGGCGCATAAGGTCCGACACACAGCCAACAACTCAGTGGTAGGTGGGACTCACAGCCTCCCCCCATTGTATGTGTGATTTCACGCTGGAGGTAACTGGGAGTTGTTTGCTGTGTGTCAGACCTTGTGCCCCTGTAATTGCCCATACGGCCCCTGTAATTGCCCATATGGCACAGGTAGGTTAGCGTTAGGTCCCGTTCCACTTTGAGATACTTTGACAGGGTGGGCGGGCTCTCCTGTATGTTCTTGATATAAGAATATATAGTCTCATTTTAATATCAGTGTGAGGGTTTAGCCATATATTGTCAATTGCATTTACCATTGTAGTGCACCATTTTTTTTGTAAATCTCAGTTTTATATAGCCAATCACATCCACACATTTGGCTATCCTTTGTAGGATGTCTTTGTGGTACATGTGGTCCGCTGCAGGCATCCTCCATTGTATATATTTTTGCTGGGGACTGCTATTAGCAACGGACCACATGTGCAGGATTTGCTCCCCCGGATAGAAATGCGCAACAGCATGTGGGGTTTTGAGCATTTTCTGCCTTATAAGACCACTTTATTCTGTTATTCTGTCTCTCAACACATGGCAGTTCTTTCAGATTAGGCACATTTTACGGTAGTGCCTCTTTAATCAGTGGTTTGTCCATGTGAAGAACAGGGACGCTGTTTGTAGGCACTCTCCCCTTTGGTTTATACATGAGGATGCTGAATAGAGGACTCCCCTTTATTAAAGGGGTTTTCAGGAGTAAAATATTGATGACCTTTCCAGGGACATACACAGATCTCATAGGGCCCCCCTGCCCCTCCCAGTTTCCCAGCACGCGTGTGACAATCACTCCAAGACAACGCAATGTGCAATGCTCTAGATTTATGATGAATTTATTATTATTTTTTTTTTATTAAACTGAAGAAATTCTAAATAAGAAAACTGTAATAAAAAGTCACCCTAAACCTCATCCACTTTATCCGACTTCTATGTCAGTGGAGTAGGTGCTTCATGAATATGGTGCTCATTCTGACCGCCATGTTTTATTTGCTGAAATACATTAATAAATCTCCTGCTTTCCTTCTATTGCAAAGCTGGCTGCCTGCAGTCACCACTAGGGGGAGCTCACTGCATAGGAATTAATGCAGTTACAACTGACAATTAGAAGCTGTAATCTGTTTGCCCCCCTAGTTGCAGCTGCATAAAAAAATGCAATGTTTTCACGTTGGGAAATGAAGGAATTAAAGGGATTACAAGGCAAGATGAGACACAGTCCCGACAACCCCCGGCCGGGAAACAGCAGAGCGTTCTGGCACTCTGCTGTTTCAGTAGCTCACATTGCCGCGCATGAGAGCTACGGAAACAGTGTAGCACAAAAAGCTTTGTTGTTTCTGAATTAGGGAAACAGCATAGCCTGCTGTGCTACGTTTTTTTCCGTAGCTCTCATGCACAGCCGTGCCGTGCCTGAGCGCTCTGCTGTTTCCCAGCTGGGAGGAGGTCGGGACTGTGTCTCATCTCGCCTTAGTAATGGCGAGAGGAGACAACCCCTTTAAGTAGCATTTGCCTGGCCTGCATCCATTCAAGGTACACCACTGGACCTATACTCAGGATAGGTCATCACGATCAGATTGGTAGGGGTCTGACACCCGGTACCCCCACCGATCTGCTGTTGGAAAAGACCACTGCGCCACAGTGAGCACTGCAGCCTCTTCCCATGTCAGTGACGTAACGTTCATCGGTCAAATCACTTTTGAGCAGATTAGGCTATTTTATCACAGGCGTTTTGGTTTCCGTTTGTGAGATTCGTTCGGGGCTCTAACAAAGGTCCAAAACGGATCAGTTTTGCCCTAATGCATTCTGAATGGATAAGGATCCGCTCAGAATGCATCAGTTTGCCTTTGTTCCGCCTCCATTCCGCTCTGGAGGCGGACACCAAAACGCTGCTTGCAACGTTTTGGTGTCCGCCTGACGATGCGGAGGCAAACGGAGGCAAACTGACACAATAGAAAATGGATCCTCCCCCCCATTGACTTTCAATGGTGTTTAAGACGGATCCGTTTTGGCAATGTTAAAGATAATACAAACGGATCCGTTCTGAACGGATGCATGTGGTTGTATTATCGGTGCGGATCCGTCTGTGCAGATCCATGACGGATCCGCACCAAACGCGAGTGTGAAAGTAGCCTTAGTCCCATTCAAGTGAATGGTCCTGGGCTGCAATACCAAGCACGGCCATTATACAGTGTTCGGCGCTGTGTGTGGTATGCAGTGAGGGCTTATAGGGGTACTAATAGGGCATATAGACAGGGGTTGTCTTCATGATAATGTTCTTGAATGATGTATGTTGTAATACCCAGAATGCACAGCGTTTTTACTACCAAATGATATTGTACAGGCATGCCTAGTAGAAGGTGAGAATCTTGCCTGCAGCAGGCAATTAGCTGTAGAGATCTTATCAGAAGAACGTTCTTGCTTTACCTGGTTTAACCTGTTTTCATCTTATTTTCTTCCTGGGAAGGCTGCATGAAGTGTTGATGGATTTGCAGAGGAAACAACTGGACCAGTTGTCTGACTGGCTGACTGTCACGGAAGAGCGCATTCGCAAGATGGAGTTAAAGTCCCACGGCGAAGATTTTGAGACCTTTAGAAAACAGATTGAAGAGCACAAAGTGAGAAAACTATAGTATAGATTATAGCGTGAAGTATACAGCAAGTCACCTGTGACTTCCTCTAAACCTTCAAAGTGGAGCTCTCGCCTCTCCTGACATGTCTGCCGCCACTTGCATTTTCCATATAACAATTCTTAGCATCTATTCTTATGAGCCTGTGTCGTGCCATTCCTCTGTTATTCCTGCTAGAAGTTATGAATTAATTGGTAGCAGTTTGCAATAAAGGTCCAGCTGGGTGTTACTAGTTGGGGGGTGTCCCTGCATTGTCTTTGACTGACAGCACTGATTTGGATAGTTTCAGACCCTAACTGGTAACAACCTTTTCGGACTTTTATTGCAACCTGTTAGCATGCATTCATAACTTCTAGAAGGAATAATAAAGGAATGGCACATCATGGGGTCACAAGAATAGATGCTCCAGAATTGTTATTGCATGGGGGGATGCATGTAGTTACTAAAGCAGATGTGTCAGGGAAAATTGAGCTGTCCTATTTAAATAAATATTATGAGAACACAGAATTCCTAGGCAGAATTAAAATATCAGATCTTTTATGACAGATTCTACTCAGTATTGCAGTAAAGCCATAGAGGTAGACCATGCAGCTGCTATGGGGCCCGTGTTAAGAGGGGCTTGCTGCTAATCTCTTTCCTGCCGACACCACTAGGGGGAGCTCAGTGCAAAAATATTTTATTTTACAGCTGCCATTGAGTTCAATGGGAGCTGTAAAAAATTCCTATGCAGTGAGCTCCCCTTAGTGGTGGCTGCAGGCGGATAGATTTAAACATGTACTGTATGAAGGGACGCAGGAACATGGCACTATATATGGGAGATTCATCAGTGTATTTAATGCCAGTTGTCTGGTGTAAGCACTTTTAGATACATGGTGTTCAGAAACCAGCGGCATGTGTGTGAAGTCAGGTATAGTGGATGAGGCAACTTTATTATTTATTTAGTTATTTATTTATTATTGATTAGTTTTATTATTTATTTCGTTATTTGTTTATTATTTATTTGTTTTATTATTTATTTATTTAGTTTTATTATTTAGTTATTTATTTATAAAAAATTTCCTTTTATGTAAAAAAATTTAATTTGCCAGAAATCTCACAATAGTGTGGCCCATTCCAAATTTTGCTATTGGACCCAATGACATCTTTGTATGCCTCTGCTGTATCCTATTTAAATATTATACACTGCGGTAACTTCAAGGGATGCTACAGGAACAGTTAAACCATGGGTATTTGAAGCAGGACACTCCCATCTATGTTAGGGGTGACTTATTACTTCTATTAGTGCTCTGTCTTTATGAACCATATCAAAGAGCACGTGTCACCTCTCCTGACACGTTGGCGGTGTGTCCCTGTACACTCTGACATTGTCCAATCACTGCTGCCATTGTAAGAGTGCATGGGGACACGCGGTTTAAAAAAGGGGACTGGTAACACCCAGTTATCTAGAAATGCATCAACTTCAAATTAGTAATTGAATTCGGAATACAAGTGCCGCAAGCCCTGGAGGAGCTGAGCGGAGGATGGGAGTAGTAGTGGCTGCAATACTTATTAGTGATAGGAGGGTGTATTCTTTCTTCCCTAAGGGCACACCCTGATGTTGGGGCACCTGCCTGATGGTATTTGGGGTGCTTTTGGTGTTATGAATGTTGTACTGGTGCAAGACAGGAGATGTAGGTGCAGTGGCCGGCGTGTGATGCTGGAGTCAGTAACCAGGCCAATTGTAGACAATAAACATCTCTTTTTTTTACTAAGAATGGGAGTTGTAGTACATCCAATGATATCAAAACACAAGTCCAAGGCAACTCACAGTGCAATCTCTTCCCAATAGCTGTATATAGGCAAACATGAACAGTGATTGATAATAGGAGAAGTAGTCCCTGAGCTCCTTCTAAACACTTTACAGTCTTTCCAAGATAGTCACAGGCGTGCAGAACTCTCAAAAATAAGTATTGCAGTCCCGCCACGGGATGCAAATCCTACAAACGATGTGAAAGATGCCGTTAACTGCTTATATTTCCACATATTGTTCATAAACAGCGAATACCTTGCTAGCACGTAAAGCCTGATTATCCTGGACAGTGTATGAATGCCTTCTCCAGCCTTCCTTCTAGGATTGTTTTCTCCTGGAGCTAAACTAGCATCTGCCCTGAACGGCAGGCCGAGCTAAAACTGATGGGGCTCATGCAATCCTGACTAGAAAGCTTCTCCCTCAGAGGGAAAGCTAATTCTCTCTGCTGAGTCATACATTTCTAAACAGTGCCACCTGTAGACAGCTTTTGGGAATACATATAAAGCATAATACAAAGCATGAACAGATTAACCACCTCCGGACCGCCTAACGCAGGATCGCGTTCCGGAGGTGGCAGCCCTGCGCACAGTCACGCATATACGCGTCATCTCGCGAGACGCGAGACTTCCTGTGAACGCGCGCACACAGGCGCGCGCGCTCACAGGAACGGAAGGTAAGAGAGTTGATCTCCAGCCTGCCAGCGGCGATCGTTCGCTGGCAGGCTGGAGATGTGTTTTTTTTAACCCCTAACAGGTATATTAGACGCTGTTTTGATAACAGCGTCTAATATACCTGCTACCTGGTCCTCTGGTGGTCCCCTTTGTTTGGATCGACCACCAGAGGACACAGGTAGCTCAGTAAAGTAGCACCAAGCACCACTACACTACACTACACCCCCCCCCCCCCGTCACTTATTAACCCCTTATTAGCCCCTGATCACCCCTAATCACCCCTGATCACCCCATATAGACTCCCTGATCACCCCCCTGTCATTGATTACCCCCCTGTCATTGATCAACCCCCTGTAAAGCTCCATTCAGACGTCCGCATGATTTTTACGGATCCACTGATAGATGGATCGGATCCGCAAAACGCATCCGGACGTCTGAATGAAGCCTTACAGGGGCGTGATCAATGACTGTGGTGATCACCCCATATAGACTCCCTGATCACCCCCCTGTCATTGATTACCCCCCTGTCATTGATTACCCCCCCTGTAAAGCTCCATTCAGACGTCCGCATGATTTTTACGGATGCACTGATAGATGGATCCGATCCGCAAAACGCATACGGACGTCTGAATGGAGCCTTACAGGGGCATGATCAATGACTGTGGTGATCACCCCATATAGACTCCCTGATCACCCCCCTGTCATTGATTACCCCCCTGTCATTGATTACCCCCCCTGTAAAGCTCCATTCAGACGTCCGCATGATTTTTACGGATGCACTGATAGATGGATCCGATCCGCAAAACGCATCCGGTCGTCTGAATGAAGCCTTACAGGGGCATGATCAATGACTGTGGTGATCACCCCCCTGTCATTGATTACCCCCCTGTAAAGCTCCATTCAGATGTCCGCATGATTTTTACGGATGCACTGATAGATGGATCGGATCCGCAAAACGCATCCGGACGTCTGAATGAAGCCTTACAGGGGCATGATCAATGACTGTGGTGATCACCCCATATAGACTCCCTGATCACCCCCCTGTCATTGATTACCCCCCTGTCATTGATTACCCCCCTGTAAAGCTCCATTCAGACGTCCGCATGATTTTTACGGATGCACTGATAGATGGATCGGATCCGCAAAACGCATCCGGACGTCTGAATGAAGCCTTACAGGGGCGTGATCAATGACTGTGGTGATCACCCCATATAGACTCCCTGATCACCCCCCTGTCATTGATTACCCCCCTGTAAAGCTCCATTCAGACGTCCGCATGATTTTTACGGATGCACTGATAGATGGATCGGATCCGCAAAACGCATCCGGACGTCTGAATGAAGCCTTACACGGGCGTGATCAATGACTGTGGTTATCACCCCATATAGACTCCCTGATCACCCCCCTGTCATTGATCAACCCCCCTGTCATTGATCAACCCCCCTGTCATTGATCAACCCCCCTGTCATTGATCACCCCTCTGTAAGGCTCCATTCAGATATTTTTTTGGCCCAAGTTAGCGGAATTTATTTATTTTTTTCTTACAAAGTCTCATATTCCACTAACTTGTGTCAAAAAATAAAATCTCACATGAACTCACCATACCCCTCACGGAATCCAAATGCGTAAAAATTTTTAGACATTTATATTCCAGACTTCTTCTCACGCTTTAGGGCCCCTAGAATGCCAGGGCAGTATAAATACCCCACATGTGACCCCATTTCGGAAAGAAGACACCCCCAGGTATTCCGTGAGGGGCATATTGAGTCCATGAAAGATTGAAATTTTTGTCCCAAGTTAGCGGAACGGGAGACTTTGTGAGAAAAAAATTAAAAATATCAATTTCCGCTAACTTGTGCCAAAAAAAAAAAAATTTCTATGAACTCGCCATGCCCCTCATTGAATACCTTGGGGTGTCTTCTTTCCAAAATGGGGTCACATGTGGGGTATTTATACTGCCCTGGCATTCTAGGAGCCCCAAAGCGTGAGAAGAAGTCTGGTATCCAAATGTCTAAAAATGCCCTCCTAAAAGGAATTTGGGCACCTTTGCGCATCTAGGCTGAAAAAAAGTGTCACACATCTGGTATCGCCGTACTCAGGAGAAGTTGGGGAATGTGTTTTGGGGTGTCATTTTACATATACCCATGCTGGGTGAGAGAAATATCTTGGTCAAATGCCAACTTTGTATAAAAAAATGGGAAAAGTTGTCTTTTGCCAAGATATTTCTCTCACCCAGCATGGGTATATGTAAAATGACACCCCAAAACACATTCCCCAACTTCTCCTGAATACGGCGATACCACATGTGTGACACTTTTTTGCAGCCTAGGTGGGCAAAGGGGCCCATATTCCAAAGAGCACCTTTAGGATTTCACAGGTCATTTACCTACTTACCACACATTAGGGCCCCTGGAAAATGCCAGGGCAGTATAACTACCCCACAAGTGACCCCATTTTGGAAAGAAGACACCCCAAGGTATTCCGTGAGGGGCATGGCGAGTTCCTAGAATTTTTTATTTTTTGTCACAAGTTAGTGGAAAATGCTTATTTTTTTTTTTTTTTTTTTTCATACAAAGTCTCATATTCCACTAACTTGTGACAAAAAATAAAAAGTTCCATGAACTCACTATGCCCATCAGCGAATACCTTGGGGTCTCTTCTTTCCAAAATGGGGTCACTTGTGGGGTAGTTATACTGCCCTGGCATTCTAGGGGCCCAAATGTGTGGTAAGGAGTTTGAAATCAAATTCTGTAAAAAATGACCTGTGAAATCCGAAAGGTGCTCTTTTGAATATGGGCCCCTTTGCCCACCTAGGCTGCAAAAAAGTGTCACACATCTGGTATCTCCGTAATCGGGAGAAGTTGGGAAATGTGTTTTGGGGTGTCATTTTACATATACCCATGCTGGGTGAGAGAAATATCTTGGCAAAAGACAACTTTTCCCATTTTTTTTTTATACAAAGTTGGCATTTGACCAAGATATTTATCTCACCCAGCATGGGTATATGTAAAAAGACACCCCAAAACACATTCCTCAACTTCTCCTGAATACAGAGATACCAGATGTGTGACACTTTTTTGCAGCCTAGGTGGGCAAAGGGGCCCACATTCCAAAGAGCACCTTTCGGATTTCACAGGTCATTTACCTACTTACCACACATTTGGGCCCCTAGAATGCCAGGGCAGTATAACTACCCCACAAGTGACCCCATTTTGGAAAGAAGAGACCCCAAGGTATTCGCTGATGGGCATAGTGAGTTCATGGAAGTTTTTATTTTTTGTCACAAGTTTGTGGAATATGAGACTTTGTATGAAAAAAAAAAAAAAAAAAAAAAAATCATCATTTTCCACTAACTTGTGACAAAAAATAAAAAATTCTAGGAACTCGCCATGCCCCTCACGGAATACCTTGGGGTGTCTTCTTTCCAAAATGGGGTCACTTGTGGTGTAGTTATACTGCCCTGGTATTCTAGGGGCCCAAATGTGTGGTAAGGAGTTTGAAATCAAATTCAGGAAAAAATGAGGAGTGAAATCCGAAAGGTGCTCTTTGGAATATGGGCCCCTTTGCCCACCTAGGCTGCAAAAAAGTGTCACACATCTGGTATCCCCGTACTCAGGAGAAGTTGAGGAATGTGTTTTGGGGTGTCTTTTTACATATACCCATGCTGGGTGAGATAAATATCTTGGTCAAATGACAACTTTGTATAAAAAAATGGGAAAAGTTGTCTTTGCCAAGATATTTCTCTCACCCAGCATGGGTATATATAAAATGACACCCCAAAACACATTCCCCACCTTCTCCTGAGTACGGAGATACCAGATGTGTGACACTTTTTTGCAGCCTAGGTGGGCAAAGGGGCCCATATTCCAAAGAGCACCTTTCGGATTTCACAGGTCATTTTTTACAGAATTTGATTTCAAACTCCTTACCACACATTTGGGCCCCTAGAATGCCAGGGCAGTATAACTACCCCACAAGTGACCCCATTTTGGAAAGAAGAGACCCCAAGGTATTCGCTGATGGGCATAGTGAGCTCATAGAACTTTTTATTTTTTGTCACAAGTTAGTGGAATATGAGACTTTGTAAGAAAAAAAATAAAAATAAAAAAATCCTCATTTTCCGCTAACTTGTGACAAAAAATAAAAAGTTCTATGAACTCACTATGCCCATCAGCGAATACCTTAGGGTGTGTGCTTTCAGAAATGGGGTCATTTGTGGGGTGTTTGTACTGTCTGGGCATTGTAGAACCTCAGGAAACATGACAGGTGCTCAGAAAGTCAGAGCTGCTTCAAAAAGCGGAAATTCACATTTTTGTACCATAGTTTGTAAACGCTATAACTTTTACCCAAACCATTTTTTTTTTACCCAAACATTTTTTTTTTATCAAAGACATGTAGAACTATAAATTTAGAGCAAAATTTCTATATGGATGTCGTTTTTTTTGCAAAATTTTACAACTAAAAGTGAAAAATGTCATTTTTTTGCAAAAAAATCGTTAAATTTCGATTAATAACAAAAAAAGTAAAAATGTCAGCAGCAATGAAATACCACCAAATGAAAGCTCTATTAGTGAGAAGAAAAGGAGGTAAAATTCATTTGGGTGGTAAGTTGCATGACCGAGCAATAAACGGTGAAAGTAGTGTAGGTCAGAAGTGTAAAAAGTGGCCTGGTCTTTCAGGGTGTTTAAGCACTGGGGGCTGAGGTGGTTAAATGACATCAGATCAAGAACAGTTTGGAAGTACTCTATTCCAGGGCACTGCACAAGTATTTCCAAAAAAAAAAGAGATTTCAGAACTGGTGACAATCCCTCTTTTAGCCATTTTTACTGATGTTGTGAGGTCTGACCCGTAACACCCCATGCTCACTGAGGACCATGCGCCTGCATCTCTCTTTGTATAATGTATGCTGATGCTAATATCTGAGCGGTTATAGTTTATTTGAAAATCAGTCATTTTTGGTTGTTTCTTATTATTTACCTCATGTTTTTTCTGCAGTTTTTGATGTTATTGTGTCCTGTTTTCTAGAAATTGCAGAATGACCTGGAGGCAGAACAAGTTAAAGTTAACTCTTTAACCCACATGGTGGTGATTGTGGATGAGAACAGTGGGGATGGAGCCACGGCTGCACTAGAAGCACAGCTGCAGGTGGGTCATTTAGTGGTGGCGATGAGAACATGTTAAATAATCCAGCAAAGTTCAAAAGGTATTCATTACATGTAAGTATTATATATTTTTTTATGTCACCAGTGACCACCTTCCTGTTCATTCTGGATGTGGTCGCTGCCTAACCAGGTGGAATGAGAGTGAGGGGACTTTCTTAAGAGTGGGACCCGCACTTATCAGACATATATATTGCATCATTTAATTATCTAATTTATAGTGGGACAACCCCCCCCCCCCATGGAGATGACAAGTTCTCTTTCAAATAGTTGGTTTTATTACGGTATATGGACGTCATAGGGTGAGGTCTCTAGGGCCCTGCTCTGTTAGCCAGAAGATAGAACCACTTCAAATAATGGCTCCTACTCTCAAGGACTTGTGCAACAGTGCATTACATAGTTACATGTTCGCTTGAATGAATGCCATGTAATAGCACAGTTCTGGCAGGAGAAATATCTGGCCAGTCACATTTTTAATATATTGGAAATTGAAGGGTCGGATAAGGGACAATATGGTGGCAGAGGAAATAGGATATGAGATCAGCGGGGGTCCTGGGAGTTGGACCGCCACCAGTCTCCTATTGAGGACTTATACTGAGGCTAGGTCATCAGTAGGATAACTCCAGAGAACCACTTTAAAGGGACATTTTTTGTAAACTCTATATTCATACAAAACACATATTTTAGAATTTTTGACGTTATCTTTTTCATTTCGGCATTTCATTGCACCATTGACAATTCAATGCGGACTATTGTCCTTCTGTAGCAGTCATTGCTTATAAGACCTCTTATATAGATAGGGAATGCATTGTCAGTTTACTGCTGCTGTGAGGGGAAGATATTATCTGAAGCGTAATCTTTATGATAATAGTACATTGGTAGAATCAGGATAACATTATGATGTTCATTTGGTAGGCATTTGTGTGATGCTATGACGGAGAGAGCTAACTGAGACCGTGTACAGTCCTAAAAGTCCAAACAAAGAGGAAGTTTAAGGGGTTATCCAACCCTTATAATGGCCCCCCTAATGCCCAGAGCCCTCATTTCTGGTCCCTGCATGGGTGCTGCTGCATCTCCCCGTCGTGTGGCTCAAAATATCTGACGATGGGGAGGGGGGTCTAGCCAATAGCAGGCCGTGATAGGTATGAGCCTTCCCAGCGTCACCCGGATGCTAGTGAGGCTCATCCCTATTGCGGCCTGCTATTGGCTGCTAACTAACCACACCCCCGTCGCCACATGTTTTGATCCGTGGGATGTGGAGATGCAGCGGCTGCAATGCAGGGATCAGAAGCGGCGCAGGTGCCGGGGAGCGGGGTATTATAAGGGTTGGATCACCCCTTTAATAATACATGGATGAACTTCACAAAAAGATATCCAGAAAACCGTCCACCCATTTATTTTTTTTTAATTAAAGAAATGACATAGAATATTGACATATAGTCTGTTAATATGGGATTCAAAATATTGATGGAAGTGTCCTTTATTCAGATTAATATTGTAGAGGTCGGACCCACTAATTTTAGTGTGACCAGCCAACCATCTAAGGGCCCTATTACACTGCCCGATACGGATGGATGATAAACGCATCCATCAGCGCTCGTTTGCATTGGCCTATTTACACGGGCCGATGCAAAGTAAATGTGGGAGGAACGATTGCTACCACAGTCTTTTCCCCCCTCATTAGTTCTACTGATTAGTGCAGCACACTCCTGATTACACGGGGATATGTGCTGCCGAACGTTGTTTGTTTCCGTGACCGTTCGTGTTTTTTTTGCGGATAGGATGCAGACCCATTCATTTCAATGGGTCCGCAAAAAATGCGGACAGCACACCGTGTGCTGTCCGCATCAGTATGTCCGTTCCGTACCTCCGCAAAAATAATTGTGCATGTCCTATTTTTTTCTAGTTTGCGGACAAGTATAGGTATTATTACATCAGATCCGCCATACGGACGTCATCCTTTTTTTTTTGCGGATCCTCAATTTGCGGACCGCAAAACGCATACGGTCGTGTGCATGTATCCTAATCGTGATGGAAGATGCTGACAAACAAACTTTTGCTTGTTCATCGGGTGATCGGCTGCACAATTATATGGACCACTTATCAGGAATGAGCTGCTATGAAACTCGATAATTGGCCTGAATTTCGTTTAGTCTAAATAGGGCCTTACATTGTATGGGGCCTACAGACTCTCTTCCGATGGTAGATGTCACTGTTACATTTGCATTTTTTTATACCACATCCTGAGGTAGACTATTCCACGGTTTCACCGCACTTGTGGTGAAGAAGCCTTGTCGTCTCTTTTTCTCTAGAAGGAGGCAGAACTCCCTCCCCTGATTTATTGAGGTTTTTTTTTTTTTTTACATGGAACAGCTTTTCACCATATTTCTTATATAACCCATCTATATATTTTATATAAGTGAATCTTGCTTTGGGAGAAAAAGATTGGGCAGTTGGATTTCAACATGCCCAATCCTTTTGTTCTTAGAGAAAATAAGCCATCCCCAGAGGGAACTTAGGCTGCTTTCACACTTGCGGCAGTGTGATCCGGGGGGCAGTTCCGTCGCCGGAACTGCCCGCCGCATCCGCCGATCTGGCTGTGACTGGAAGCATTTGTGAGACGGATCCGGATGCGGATCTGTCTCACAAATGCATTGCAAGAACGGATGCGTCTCTCCGCTTGTCATGCGGACAGACGGATCTATCTTGTATCTTTTTTCACATTTTTACCGGTCTGCGCATGCGCATGGCGGAAGGACGGATCCGGCATTCCGGTATTTTGAATGCCGGATCCGGCACTAATTCATTCCTATGGGGAAAAATGCCGGATCTGGCATTCAGGCAAGTCATCAGTTTTTTTGGCCGGGGATAAAACCGTAGCATGCTGCGGTTTTATCTTTTGCCTGATCAGTCAAAACGACTGAACTGAAGACATCCTGATGCATCCTGAACGGATTGCTCTCCATTCAGAATGCATGGGGATATACCTGATCAGTTCTTTTCCGGTATAGAGCCCCTAGGACGGAACTCTATGCTGGAAAAGGAAAACGCTAGTGTGAAAGTACCCTTAGGCTGCTTTCACATTTGTGTTGTTAATTCCGGTATTGAGATTTGGCTCTTTCCATTCAGAATGCATTTTTTTTTTCCGGTATTGAGATTCTCTGCCGGATCTCAATACTGGAAAACAACAACCTAATGTGAAAGTAGCCTTACATTGCCTTCTGAGAATACATGCATGCTCAGCTGGTCGTGCATGTATATGGAGAAGTCGGGAGGAATAGCGATCTGCCAAGCAGAGCATGCATGTGTATGGGGGGTTTAGAAGGAATAGTTGTCAGCTGAAGTGTATGGCCCCCCCCAAAGTAAGTCCCATTTTGTCTGTTTTTTTATTTTTTTACTTTGTGCCGTTGATAATAACCACTCAATCTCGAAATGTCTTTCATATGCTTTAGAATTTGTGCTATTTCCACATAATTATTTTCTCCTTTATATGTAATACACATTTCATAAGAAATAACAGATTGGGATGCATTAGAGTAAACAATTTATATAGGAAGCCGAGCAGAAAATTCTATAACTATAGTCCTTAAAGCCAGAAGTAGCGGCATCTGCAGGATAGCAATTTCTAGGTAATTTCTTTTATAATGAGTTTTTGTAAATAACACGGACCTGTGTATCTATTGGGGGTATATAGCGGTCCCCTCGCCAGGCATATTAGCGGAACAGAACTGATGATGTCAATCTTTAATAGATGCCTGTACACTACAAATACTTAACCCGATTGGAGGTGGTGAGTATCGTAGGGTCCTTGTAATGCTGGCACTATACTGGCATTGAAACTAGTGGGGATCATTTACCTACGACTGGTCTTTCATATGCCAATCCGCTGGCTTAAGATGCAACCATTTAGTTAAGAGATGCAGGCCCCTTAATAGATTTCCGTGTGCCAGAAACCGTCGTAATTTATAGTAAATGTGTTGGGCTAAAGAGTGGTCTTCGTTAGTTTAATTAGAACCCACTGGAGCCCATACACGTGGTACTCAACCAGAGTTTAGTCGCGTTGCAACCGAAGCACAACCGCGCCGTTTGGTTGTACCCTCAGGTGAATGGGCCTGGGCTGCAGTGTATGGCACTGTGCTTGGGCAGCTGTGAGGTGTGCCACTTCAAACATCTGATCAGCGGGGGTGCTGGTTGTCAGACCCCCACTGATCAGATATTGATAACCGATCCCGAGGAGAGGTCATCAGTATTGTACTGTCAGAAAACTGCTGACGAAACCATCATCAGACCCCCTTCTCCTATACATGCCAGTCCCATGCAGGTATTAAACACACACCTGGTATTCAAGACCTGATGAAAAGTATGGGAATGTATATTGAAACCAGTAAGAGGCTGAGGACTGGGGTGTAAAAAGCGTAGAAAACCAATGTCCTCCATTCCAGGAGAATGTAGTTATTCTAAGTAGCAGTGGGTGGTTGTCGGTTTCCTGCAGGGCATTGGCTAATTTTGTTATTGCAGTCAATCAAATGTGCAGAGCGGAAAGCACAGTGAAGAGGGTAAGCGGGTGAATTAGATGCACGAGATTGTGTTTGCCTGATATAGACTGGACTGAAACTTGGAGGCATACGGTACAGGCGTTCAAGGATGTTCTTTTTTTTTTTAAGGCTACATGCACACGACTGTGGTGTGTTTTGGCGGTCCACAAATTGCGGATCCGCAAAACATGGATGGCGTCCGTGTGCGTTCCGCAATTTGCGGGACGGCGCGGGCAGCCATTGATATAACTGCCTATTCTTGTCCGCAAAACGGACAAGAATAGGACAGGTTATATATTTTTTGCGGACCGCGGAACGGAGCAACGGATTCGGACAGCACACAGAGTGCTGTCGACATCTTTTGCGGCCCCATTAAAGTGAATGGGTCCGCATCCAAGCCGCAAAAACTGCGGACCAAAACAACGGTAGTGTGCATGAGGCCTATGACTAAGAGATCTTGAAAATTGTGTGTAATGGAAACGCATAGAAAGTTGTATTCTTGTATGTAATAAAGGAGGTTTCCGGGTAGATGATATTGATGACCTGTCTCCAGGATAGGTCATCAAAATCATATCAGTGGGGTCTGACGCCCGGCACCCCCAACAATCAGTTGTGCCCTGCAGCCTCCAGCGCTGGTACTAACACATTGAACGAAGCTGTACAAACAGCGCTGAGCTGCAGTAACCAGGCGCGACCACTGCGTGTAGACCTAAGCTGTACTTCTGGAAGCCGGACTCTGCACGCTCCATTTATTTCAGGGGGTCTCTGTTCTCCTCCTAATACTGGGACCGCCACCGATCTAATAGTTATATCCTGATTTGGTGTGGGTGTCGGACCCCTATGCATCTGATACTGGTGAACTGTCCTGAGACCAGGTCATCAATGTCATGAATCTGCAAGCCCCTTTAATTTAGGGGTATTCCATTAATTTGTGTCAGCAGCTTTGTACCCATGACACTGGCCGACCTGTTGCACGTTGCTTGGCAGCTGAAGGCATCTGTGTTGGTCCCATGTTCATATGTGTCCGCATTAAGGTTTTAATATATGCAAATGAGTCTATAGGAGCAATGGGGGTGTTGCCGTTACACCTAGAGGCTCTGCTCTCTCTGCAGCTACCATGCCTGCTGCACTTTGATTGATAGGAGCAGACAGGGAAAATGTCATCATACCTGGTCCTGTAAATCAAATTGCAAAGGGCAGGGTAGTTAGGGGTAATGGTAACGCCCCCGTTGCTCCTAGAGGCTCATTTGCATATATTAAAACCTCATTATTCTCAGCAATGCGGGCACATATGAACACGGGACCAACACGGATTCCTTCAGCTGCCAAGAGCACGTAACAGGTCAGCCAGTGTCATAGGTACAAATCCGCTGACAGATGCCCTTTAAAGGGAATCTGTCACCAGTTTTATGGTGTCCTAAATAAGGCCAACATAAACTAGTGACCGATCCCCTTAGCAAAATGCTGGCACACTTTCTTTAATTGACCCAGCCATTTTGCCAAAATCTTGTATTGAACAGCTCCGGCACATGCCAACGAGTCCCCACATTCAGGAGCTCCGATCATAGAGGAAAAGTGTATCTCTGAAGTATCTTCATTCTTCATTGCAGAGACTGGGAGAAAGATGGGCAGCCGTGTGCCGCTGGACGGAGGAGCACTGGAGCAAGCTGCAGGGAATCCTCATCCCCTGGCAGAAACTGTTAGAGGAACAGGTAAGAAGTAGAGGACTCTCGTAGTATGCTGTCCTATCGGTGCAATATAGGTCACGTATAGTAAAGAAAAAAATACCCTAATGAATCCATCAAACATAACGCTAATGACAAACCCGTCATATCCATCATGTACCCTGTAAAAACGGAAGTCATGACAACAGTGTAAAAAAACCTTGCTTGTGCGATGAGGCAATATTCGGATCACTTGACCGATCCTTGTTGAAGTTTTACTAAGTTTCTGGGTATGGTATTAATGAGGAGAATTGGTCTTTTAATGGGGAACAGGCCACCGAATTTCTAGTTGTCGTGACAAGACAGATTGCCCAACCACCAACATTTTCATTTGACGCCTGGTTCTTCTCACAAGATATGCCCGTGCAGTCTGCCAATGCAGCCATGCTTTCCTGGATGAGCCAGGATTGGCTTAGTTATGGATGTGTGGCACCATTATAAAAGGAATACTTTTTCATGACAGTGTGGTCTACAGTAACTAGCTTGTAGACAGGACGTACTGGCCGTACACCCTAAAAAAAGGAAATTTCCTGGTGGGCCAATGCCCAGAGGGGACGCCCATGCCCTTCTTACTGCCGCTGGCATGGTACATAATGATCTGATACTTATTAACACTGGGGGTATCCGCTACTTATGTACCTGGCCGGAGGCTTCACATGCCTTCTTGAATGCAGTCACACAGTAGAATACTGTAGCGGGGCATGGAAGCCAATGGCTCTCTGCTCCGCTGCTCATCCCTATAGGCCACTATGTGAGGCAGTGTACAAATGGCGCAGGGACACAAGCATCTCAGGATGCAGGCTGGAAAAGGCCTGTTGCCTGCACTGGAAATGGTGACTTGGACAGCACTCTGGCTTTCTTTGGCCACTTGAGGAGCATACTACACTATAGTCCAGGCAGTATGCTGAAAGTTGGGTTGGCTTGGTTCTGTGGCCCACACCTCACCTCCTACGCCCTCTGCTCCATATCTTAATTAGAGACCACTGGACGAGCAGGAGGACAGAACATGGCCACTATTGACGGCCATTACAGAGGGACAGCTTCTGGGTCTGAATATTGTGCTGCACTATGGTATTTGGTTCTGCTGAGGCAGTATATTGTGCTGCGCTGTAGTATTTGGTTCTGCTGAGGCAGTATATTGTGCTGCGCTGTGCTATTTTGTTCTGCTGAGGCAGTATATTTTGCTGCACTATGGTATTTTGTTCTGCTGAGGCAGTATATTGTGCTGCGCTGTAGTATTTGGTTCTGCCAAGACAGTATATTGTCCTGCACTGTGGTATTTGGTTCTGTTGAGGCAGTATATTGTCCTACACTGTGGTATTTGGTTCTGCTCAGGCAGTATTTTATGCTGCACTGTGGTATTTGGTTCTGCAGAGGCAGTATATTGTGCTGCACTGTGGTATTTGGTTCTGCTCAGGCAGTATATTGTGCTGCACTGTAGTATTTGGTTCTGCCAAGGCAGTATATTGTCCTGCACTGTGGTATTTGGTTCTGCTGAGGCAGTATATTGTGCTGCACTGTGGTATTTGGTTCTGCTCAGGCAGTATTTTATGCTGCACTGTGGTATTTGGTTCTGCAGAGGCAGTATATTGTGCTGCACTGTAGTATTTGGTTCTGCTCAGGCAGTATATTGTGCTGCACTGTAGTATTTTGTTTTGCTCAGGCAATATATTGTGCTGCACTGTAGTATTTGGTTCTGCTGAGGCAGTATATTGTCCTGCACTGTGGTATTTGGTTCTGTTGAGGCAGTATTTTATGCTGCACTGTGGTATTTGGTTCTGCAGAGGCAGTATATTGTGCTGCACTGTAGTATTTGGTTCTGCTCAGGCAGTATATTGTGCTGCACTGTAGTATTTTGTTTTGCTCAGGCAATATATTGTGCTGCACTGTAGTATTTGGTTCTGCTGAGGCAGTATATTGTCCTGCACTGTGGTATTTGGTTCTGCTGAGGCAGTATAATGTGCTGCACTGTAGTATTTGGTTCTGCTCAGGCAGTATATTGTGCTGCACTGTAGTATTTTGTTTTGCTCAGGCAATATATTGTGCTGCACTGTAGTATTTGGTTCTGCCAAGGCAGTATATTGTCCTGCACTGTGGTATTTGGTTCTGTTGAGGCAGTATTTTATGCTGCACTGTGGTATTTGGTTCTGCAGAGGCAGTATTTTATGCTGCACTGTGGTATTTGATTCTGCAGAGGCAGTATTTTATGCTGCACTGTGGTATTTGGTTCTGTTGAGGCAGTATTTTATGCTGCACTGTGGTATTTGGTTCTGCAGAGGCAGTATTTTATGCTGCACTGTGGTATTTGATTCTGCAGAGGCAGCATTTTATGCTGCACTGTGGTATTTGGTTCTGCAGAGGCAGTATTTTGTGCTGCACTGTGTTATTGCTAACCCTGCCTTCTTATGCTGTCCTGCCTTTTGTTAATTTGGACCTGCCTACAACAAGGATCACTTTTAGTTTTTTTTCCATTGCCACTTTAAGGTCCCAGTCCGCCCCTGATTGTATACATACAGTATTATTGACTTTAAAGGGGTTGTCCCATTATACCAACTTATTACCTGTGCACAGCATAGTTAAGTATTTGATTGGTGGGGGTCTGACTGCTGGGACCCCAACTGATGAGTGGGAGTCCCTGTGTGGCCTGAATGAATGCAGCAACAGTGAAGGAGTGCATGGCCTCTCAGTTTAGGGCTTCATTCACACAAACGTATTTTGTTTCCAGGTCTGTTCCGTTTCTTTTTGCGGATAGGATGCAGACCCATTCATTTCAATAGGTCCGCAAAAAATGCGGACAGCACACCATGTGCTATCTGCATCTGTATGTCCGTTCCGTAGCCCCGCAAAAAAAATAGAACATGTCCTATTCTTGTCCGTTTTGCGGACAAGGATAAGCATTGTTACAGTGGTTTCGCAAAAAAAGTGGATGCCATACCGACGTCATCCATTTTTCTTTTTGCGGATCCCAAAACACATACGGTCGTGTAAATGTAGCCTAAGGGTCCATTCACACGTCCGTAGAATGGGTCCGCATCCGTTACGCAATTTTGTGGAACAGGTGCGGACCCGTTCATTTTCAATGGGGCCGGAATGTGCTGTCCGCATCCGCAAAAAAATAGAACATGTCCTATTCTTGTCCGCAATTGCGGTCAGGAAATGGCATTTTCTATGAGAGTGCAAAACACATGCGGACGTGTGAATGAACCCTAACTCTGTAGGACTGCCAGAGATTAGCGAGAGCTGTAGATGGCGTCAGTTCCGCAGTCCCATAGAATTGAATAGAGTTGCAGCGAGCATGCGGGACTGTCGCCCTGTTCACTCTGGCGACACAGGGACCACTGTTCTTGTGATTGGTGGGGGTCTTAGTATTCAGATATTTATCAGTGGCTGTGATACAAAACTAGGAGTGGAGCCTAGAGATAAGGTTTGTACCTGGTTTTGGCTCACAATCACTGATGGAAATCACTGACCGAACACTGACGTGTGAATACGGCCTGACACTGCCGCACTGCTTGTTCAGAAAGGTTGACTGTGTATGCAATCAGTAGATATTGCTTTTTAATCTCCTTTTATTATTTTATGGCATGAAAAATAATATTCTGCTGTCTCTCCAGTGCTTGTTCAAGGTGTGGCTAAGTGAGAAGGAAGAGTCTCTGCGCACAGTCCAGTGGAGTAACTTCAAAGACCAGGCCGAGCTGAGCGTGAACGTGAGGAAGCTGGCGGTGAGCGCAGTATTTGTGTTATGTGAGGAATCTGGTGACGTCCATGTAGATAAGACAGGGACAGAAACCCACGGGAGGGAAGCGAGTCTTCGCTGTGAAAAAAGCAGATTAGTGTCAGCGCGTGCATCCCTTCCTGTCATTCATTGCCGTTCATTTCCTTTGACGCTGAAAAGATTGAAAGTAAACAAATGGCATTGTGCGTCTTTATCCCATTTAATTACATTTTGTGTGCATTTTACCTGTCAGTGCATCCAGTCAAAAACACTGCTGAAAAAGGCAAAATACCATGTGCTTGAAACGGCAATAATCGTCCACTGACACCGCATTATATGCTTGTAAAAGCCAACCAAGCGGATAGTTAGTATTTTTATTACTTGTGGTAGAATGTGGCACTCGTGTCCTATTAGTTGGGTGCTGTAGTTGTGGGTTCCATCCCCGTAGAAAGCGGCAATTAAAATAAACGTAGGCACGCCTCAAGATTTGTTTGAAGTATTGTGTTGATTTTTTTTTTGTTTTCGTATGCAAGGCAACTTTTTTGTGTACATGTGACCTTTCGGTCCTACATGGACCTTTTTCAAACACTAGTTGCCATAGGAAGAGAGAGAGAATAGTGATTTGAGGAAGGTGACTTCTCACCATGTGGTCTCCTTGTATTTTTATGTTGTTATTATTTTACCTCACTTTTTCCAAAAACCTGTGAATGCTGACTGTTTTAGGAAATTTCCACCTCCAGCTTATATCTAGTAAGGGAAGCTCTACCTTGTAGTCCCTTTATCAGAGTTGTGTGCTTGTATTTAGAAATTTTGTAAAAATTGAGATTTATTTTGTAACTCTGTGGCATTAGGGCTCTTTCACACTTGCGTTGTCCGGATCCGGCGTGTACTCCATTTGCCGGAGGTGGGGAGCGGGGGAGCAGTAGTGGGGAGCGGGGGAGCAGTATACTTACCGTCCGTGCGGCTCCCGGGGCGCTCCAGAATGACGTCAGAGCGCCCCATGCACATGGATGACGTGAGCCATGTGATCACGTCATCCATGCGCGTGGGGCGCCCTGACGTCACTTTGGAGCGCCGGGGGAGCCGCACGGAGGGTAAGTATACTGCTCCCCCGCTCCCCACTACACTTTACCATGGCTGCCAGGACTTTAGCGTCTTGGCAGCCATGGTAACTATTCAGAAAAAGCTAAACGTCGGATCCGGCAATGCGCCGAAACGACGTTTAGCTTAAGGCCGGATCCGGATTAATGCCTTTCAATGGGCATTAATTCCGGATCCGGCTTTGCGGCAAGTGTTCAGGATTTTTGGCCGGAGCAAAAAGCGCAGCATGCTGCGGTATTTTCTCCGGCCAAAAAACGCTCCGGTCCGTAACTGAAGACATCCTGATGCATCCTGAACGGATTTCTCTCCATTCAGAATGCATTAGGATAAAACTGATCAGGATTCCTCCGGCATAGAGCCCCGGCGACGGAACTCTATGCCGGAAGAAAAGAACGCAAGTGTGAAAGAGCCCTTAACCAACTGTTTTCCTTTCTACATATCAAGTCTGGCAAAACCTTAAAGGAGCCGTGCAACTTTTTTTTAACAGATCAAAGAGAGTGGCTGGACCCGTAGAGGTGATCATACTTACCTGGTCCCTGCCGATGGGTTTCAGCTCCATAACTCCACCGTTCCACAGGTGCCTCCGCAGGTCCTGGGTCTCTCAAAATCGACATCCTGTTTATGGAGGTCAGGTGACCGCTGCAGTCTATCACTGGACGCAGCAGTGACCGGTCACACATGCGGTATGTCATTGGCTCACGTGCAGCATGGGTGACAGGTACAGTGTCAACCTTTATGAATGAAGGAGCGGTTGAGCATGCGTGCTGGCACTCCATTGACCTCTTTGAGACTGCCAGAGATAGCCAAATGCAGTACTGAACTATCTCCAGTCAACCAACATACTGTTCAAATAGGGTATAAAAGACCCCGATTCTTGTGATTGGTGAAGATCCAGCAGTTGGATCTCCACCAATTTTAAAAGTTAACTCCAATCTAGTGGATAAGGGATAACTTGTTGTTATACCTTTGAGCCCATTGTGGCCAGAAATGTTATTTCTTGTTGGGTTATCAAATTTATTTCACTTATAAAGGGGGTGACATCAATAGTAACAGTAAATTACAGTTTATATTAAGGCAATTTCCTAACATACCAAGGAGCTGTGTTGGTGTACTGTACGACATTATTGTGGAGATGCATTGGTGTCTCAGTACATTAATATGGTACACAGGAATGCCACCCACCGTTTACTGGAACCTTCTGCATATCTATATTTCAGAGTTTAAAAGAAGAACTAGGAATGAAGCGACAGACATTTGACCATTTGCATGAGTTGGCCCAGGAGGTAGTTCTTCTTATCAGCAATTGTAAAGCATCTCAAAAACTGAAGAGCGATATGGAAGAGCTTGCCCAGAGGTGGGATGGATTGGTGCATCTTTTGGAGGACTACACAAATCAGGTAATTTAAAGTATCGATATAACTGTGAGTTGGGGAAACGTCCTCTATGACGTCCATGGGCTCTAAGGCATATGGAAAGATTTTTTATGAAACCATACAGCCACAGTCAATGAAAGCTACATGGTGTTGGTTGAATGAGAAACAGGCAGTTGGTGAGCCAACAGTATAAGGCTTTGTTCACATATGTGTTGAAGGCTATGATCAAAGCTTAAGTCGGCCCAAAAAAATTAAAATTGTGCTAATATAACTATACCCGGGGCTGCCATCAGGAAATTCAGGACCCCAAACAGACAAAGTCAATGCCACTGACAGAAACAGACGATTGGATGGGTGATAAATGGTTGTGGTTGAAATGCCCCTTGAAGTCAGCCGTCAACTGTTTTGTTGAATTCACGTCATGCCTAAATGACCAAACTGGCAGGGCAGTAGGGAAATTATAAACCGCAATATAGACTTGTAGGACATGCTTTCCATAGAGAAAACAGAAACATTTTATTGTTCTTTTTTTTTTAGGTCACAGAGTCCGTCAGCAGTTTTGGCGTGACGCAGATTACCAGGAAGGTTGTTACGGAGACTGTGACTGTGAAAGAGCACAGTACTGTTCATGTAATCAAACAAGAGCTCCCTCCTCCACCTCCTCCCAAGAAACGCCAAATCTACCTGGACGTCGACGAGAAGAAAAAGTGAGTCTCGTCATTCCAAGTGGTTTTGTTGAGCCTTAAATTTCATGTAGAGTTTTTTGCAATTGTTTTTTAACCTGAAAATTGTTAGAATTTATTTATTCAAAATGTATTTTGTAGCATCAGCTTATTCTGTGGGATTATCTTAGACACACAATGACCAGAGCCAATGTCATAGGAAGTCAGTAGAGCATACCTGTATGTTGTATGTTCTGATTGTCGGGTGAAATCCATGGAAGCAGAGAGGAAATAAACATTTCATGCAGATATTATCCTAATCATACTCGAACCTATGGCCCCCAGTGACAACCACTGAGTGATCATGCTGCTATAATATGTTGTCGAAGTGTCATCTCTTCATTATCAGAGGGATAATCCCATTCATAACCAAGAGAATTTGTTTCCTCTGCAGTAGTTCTATTTTACCCAGTGACTTTTAGGACATGTTTTTCTCGAGAGCAAATTGCCTTCTTCATCTAGTATGATACAAAACACTCAATTTTAAATGGATATTCCAGGATTTAATACTGATAGAATATCCTCAGCATAGGCCATCGATATTAGGTTGGCAGCTGAATTACACCCCGCATCTCCACCAATCATCTGCTGAAGAGTAGCTCCTGTGCCAGAACTATACAGATCCATCCAGTGTGTAGTGGAAGCAGCGCTGCAGTTACCAGCTCTGTCCACTACACACTAGGCCGTAAATATTAAAATCCTGGAATACCCTTTTAAGAATTTATTTGAAAAGTATCTTAGTAGTTGTGTTGAGTTCTTTTGAAAATGGCCAGTGTCTGTTTGGTGTAGAAAAATTAAATTGTATCCTCTCTTTACAGTATCACTAAGTAACTTAATAGTCTGTGACCCTTGTACAGAGTAGTTGACCAAATATAAACATAACTGTATGTAAGTTGGTATTTTACTCTTAGAAACCCATCCAGAATGGATACTTTCCAATGCTATGTCTTCATCAGGTCAGCTGAACACTACAAATGATCTGCAAACCCCACGCACACACTTGGCCAGACCTGTAAAGGGAAGCTTACTTACCTGCTCCTAGGCACTGGCTTCCCCGTTCCTTCTCCTCCTGGCCTGCGATGCTCCAGCTGCGCTCTCTTAATAACAGCATCCGGTTTGACGCTGCCTTTAGACATGGCCGTGGCCATGATTGGATCGCCTTGTGTCTTGTGACCATTTGTCATGACGTAAGGGGAGCCGTTGACCAGCGCGGCCAGTGATTGCCTGCAGTCGGTGTCAAGGGGTGAGGAGCCAGCGCCAGGAAGCAGGTAAGTAATTTTCCCTTTACAGGTCTGGGCAAGTGTGTGTTTTGTGCCAAACCTGCCCCATTCTTCCAAAACCCCTTTGAGGCTCATGACCGAGGGTGTATCATGACTCCATACAACCTTAGAGCCATATTACAGAACCTGGAGAAGTCAGTGGGGCCATTCTCTGCAGATTCACAGAGACATAGAAAGGAAAAGCAAAGGTATGCTCTAAAAATTGTAAAAAGTATTGTTTCTAGAGGAGAATATCTCCATAATTTGGTGCCATACAGAGGAACTCATGGTGTCTAAGAATCTGTAGGCACTGTGTGCCTCTGTACAGTCTTACAGGACTCCTGAAGAAATCCTTTTACTATCAACTGCCTTCGTAAACAATGGATCTTTTTATTAAAGTTTCTTAAGCCAGTTTTATCCAAGAAGGAACGTTTCTGATTCTTAGATCTTCGGCGCATAATGACCTCTCATTTTTCATATTTGTTCTTAGGTTTGACAGAGAATCTGCTGAGCTGTTGAATTGGATGATTAAATCCAGGGCGCTGATTCTGTCGGCGGAGATCAGTAACTATAGAAAGATTAGAGAGACCTCAGACATAAAAGACATGCTAAAGGTAAAAGGAGAAGTGGGAAGGAAATGGCCATGAATGAGGGCTTTGTCTGTGATATGCTTTGTAGCAGCTGGAGGTATGATCTATAATCTGTCCGTCCAGCACATTAATAACCACATGCCCTTAGATCAAAGTGGTTATTGGCTACCTATTTTGTCATAGGGGCTGTAAGGAAAATATCTTCTAACCGTATGAATATAAATAGAACATTTTTGGAAATGTCCATATTAATTTCATTGTAGTCTTGTCGTAAGGTCAAGTGCAGATTTGTGTATGCATCCATTTTACCGTATCAAATGGGCCCTCTTATTGTATTTCTAATTTCATCTGCATTTTTGCATGGAATTATATAATTAGGTGAATTCAATCTGAAATTTTTCATGCTTACTGATGTAGTCTTGACCTTGATGTTTCCATCCGCTTTGGTGCCCATAGACATTATTTTTTTGTTACAGTCCTCTGATTTTAGCAGGATTTGTCTGAGACTGCCAGTCCCTCTTCTAGTGTCTTGATGTCAAATGCGGAGTACGGTACATATGTATAGTAATGTACTACATCAATAGTGTTTCCCCAGCCATCATAAATTCATGTTATAACATGGATGTTAAAGGGGTTTTCCGGGAATTAAGAAAATGAAAATACTTAAAGGGAACCTGTCACCAAGATTTTGTGTATAGAGCTGAGGACATGGATTCCTAGATGGCCGCTAGCACATCGGCAATACCCAATCCCCATAGCTCTGTGTGCTTTTATTGTGTAAAAAAAACGATTTGATAAATATGCAAATTAACCTGAGATGAGTCCTGTCCCTGAGATGAGTCCAGCGTAAAGGAGCCCAGCACCGCCCCGCATCCTCAGAATCTCCTCCTTGCTCCCCGACGTCAGAAAGCTAAAGTGCCGTAATCTCTGAATGCGCGAGCTAGCGCATGCGCAGTTCCTTCCCTGAGGCTGATGCCAGCACAGGGAAGGAACACTATGAGGACACTGCGCATGCGCTAGCTCGCGCATCGCAAGATTACAGTGCTCTAGCTTTCTGACGTCTGGCAGCAAGGAGGAGATTCTGAGGATGCGCGGCGGTGCTGGACTCATCTCAGGGACAGGACACATCTCAGGTTAATTTGCATATGTTTCAAAGGGAGAATACCGCCTTACTACAGCGCCATAGAGCCCCTCATCACTGCAGCGTCCTGCCACCCACTGAGGGTCCTCCAACTTTATGCTTTTTCCTTTTCACCTATGCGGCTCAAACCGGTTGTACTGAAGAAGGCTATACGCCGAAAAATGTTTTTGACTAGAACCACCCTTTAATTTATAATAAAAGCATTGATCTTGAAAACAAAGTGGAGTACAGGAGTCTGAATTCTATATTTATAATAAAGTAATATTTAAGTATTTTCATGTTCTTAATTCCCGGAGAACCTCAGGAAGGAAATCAGTTGTACAAATTGACAGCTGTTAAAAAATGGTAACCTGTCATCTATATTCTATCTAGATTCTAGAGAAAGAAAGAGCTGACAGAACTCCCCAGTATAAGGAACTTGTTGCTACTGGACAATATTTATTGGAGCTGTGCAAGCAAGGTATGATAATTTCATTTATAAATCCATAATATTTGCCTGTGGTTTGGTTTAAATTGCTTTGGATTGCTGGAGTGCATAGACATCACAACCCCAACCATGGCCCCAATCTAAACCATCACAACCCAAACTATACGGTTTGGTCCCCTCTTTGATCTCCCCCTCACATTATCTGGGATGGATGTGGAGATGTTCTCCTTTATAAAAGTCAAGCAGTGATGTTTGGACATAAGGCATGACTATAAGTTGGGTTTTCCATTCACCCCAAATTGTTTGATGAATCCAATTCTTTCAGCCACCATGTTTGGTTCAGCTGATGCTCCAAGTTTTTTCCATTTCACATCACATACAGTGAGGCCTCATGCACACGACATTATTTTGGGTCTGCGTCCAGTCCGTATTTTTTGGGGATCGCACATGGACCCATTCGTGTGGCCTTTGCATGAATTATACAACAGGTTCTACTCTTGTCCATTTCATGGACAAGAATTGCCATTTCTATGAGGAAATTGCGGCAAGCACTGTAGTTTGCGGGCCACAAAACGGATATGGTTATGTGTAGGAGGCCTTAACGTGACATTCTGGTTGAAGAGCAAAATCACATTAACCCTTTCAGCCCCGGAGGAATTTTTATTTTATTTTTGCGTTTTCGTTTTGCGCTCCCTGCCTTCCAAGAGCCCTAACTTTTTTATTTTCCAGTTCACATAGCCATATGAGGGCTTGATTTCTGCGGGACAGGTTGTATTTTCCAACGCCACCATTTAATATTGCATATGATGTAGTGGGAAGCGGGGAAAAAATTCGAAATGGGGTGAAATTGAAAAAAAAGCAATTCCACCACAGTTTTACATTTTATTTTATTTATTTACAACGTTCGATGTACGATAAAACTGACTGGTTACTTTTATTCTACAGGTCAGTACGAATCCGGTGATACCTTATATGTATAGTTTTTCTTGCGTTTTGATAGTGCTAAAAAAAAATTAAAGTGGGAAAAAAAATCTGTTTTCTTTTTTTTGTCGACATATTTTGACCCCTATTACTTTTTTGTAGTTATCTGTACGGAGCTGTATGGGGGCTCATTTTTTGCGGGGTGATCTGAACTTTTCATTGATAGCATTCTGGGGTGTGTATGACTTTTTGATCACTTTTTATTACATTTTTTGTAGAAAATGAAGCTACCAAAAACGACGAATAGGCCATTTGGATGCTTTTTTCCGTTTTGCTGTTTGCCACATGGGGAATATAATTTTATACTTTGGGCGTTTTCGCACATTGCGACACCCATGATGTGTAGTTTAAAAAAAAAAATTGTTCTGATTTGAATTTTTATGTTTTTTTTTTTTTTTTTTTTTTTTTATAGCTCCCATAGATAACTATACATGCAATCATCTGATTGCTATTATCATAGACTCCAATGCACTTGCATTGAAATCTATAATTATTTTACTACTTTCCTATGAAGCCCTATTACAGGCAAGGGCTCCATATGAAATACTATATAGCAGCCTCCTGTCATTCATAAAGACAGGGGCTGCTGCATACATGTTCCGGCTCCTCCGATCGCCACACATGGGAGCCGGAGCACAACCAAAAGTGCGCAATTTCGGTTTTCAGCACGCTCAGATGCCATGGTCAGGATTGACCACGGCATCTGAGGGGTTAAATGTCCGCGATCGGCATTACTGCTGGTTGCGGACATTAGCCACGGGTGTGTGCTATAAGAAGCAGGTGGCCACCCGCGGCTATGGCACCAGCAGCGGGCAGGAGCGTGCGCCATCTTTAAAGACCCGGCCAGCGCCTTACTATTACGACGCTGGTCGGGAAGGGGTTAACTGAATTTTCATCTTTTCAGCTGGCGATTCACCAGTTCCCAGTCTCTTCTTCTGTCATCCAAAATGGCCACACTTCTTCTCGGACTACCTGATGCATACTATGCATTTGTAGTCCAGGGCACTTCCTGCTTGTTCAGCCTTGCTCTTGGATTGGCCAGCACTGCTCATGTGAGCAGTTCTGGCCAATCCAAGGGCAGCGGGAAGTGTCATGGGCTACCAAATGCACAGTGTGTATCACATAGCCTGGGAAGCGGTGCGACCATCTTGAATGGCAAAAGAGGAACCAAGCAATGGGCCGAAAAGATGAAAAGGAGCTCACCGTGTGGGTGTTGTGTTCATTCGAGTTTGTGCTTTTCCTCCTTTAACTAGGGAAGCCTATGACGGCTATGTTGGAAAGTCACAAGCAATTCTACTGCTGACGATCGTCTATAGAAATGACATGACTTTGTGTTTGAGGTTCTACACCTTCAACCTGCCAATTAATAGGGATTTGAATTTACAGAAAGAAGTGATTTGTCCTACAGTGATCTCCAGTCGTGTTTCCATGGATATAATTCTTGGTGTATATATACGGGTATGGCTGCCTTTAGCAGTCAGGACATTGTATCCGAAACGCGCTGACTAATGTTTACCTATGGCAGCTGTTTAAACAATGCTGTCAGGTTTGTGAATGCCTCCTCGTACTGGGTATATCACTTCATTTACTCACTTATTTAACGTGCAAACTTGTTCTGTATTTAATACAACCCGAACAGTTCACTTCAGATAATCTATCGTAGTGAAGACCAGGGTGATGATCAGAAGAGCTGACTACTGGAAGTAATATTGGGAGCATATACTGTATTTGCATACAATTAAAGTGACAAAATGTAGTATTATAATAATGTCATATGGTACTAAATGTTCCCAGAATATTTTTGTCTCTCTTGCTTTCAGGCTGACTGTAATAGTTATGAAGCCCCTGTGCAACTGTTCAGGGTCAAGCCACGTGCGACTCATTTATGAATGTTTTCCACTATTTTTCTACTTTTTACATTGTATTTAGCCTTCAATAGATTCTTAAAGCAGGTTTGTGCCTTTAATTTAGTACTCGCTGCATGGGGGAGATGCTAGTGCAGGGCTCGCACTGTGAGCCAGTATTAATAAATCTCCCCCATTGCAGATAATTAATTCCTTTGACAATTCCGTTGCTATATGTGCTGCTCTGACCATGCGTGTTTTCCTCTTCTCACTGCGTTCACATGCAAAGCCAATAAAACTTGAATTTGTAAAAGAAATTTAAAGAATGTCTCAAGCCAGAATTGCACATTAAAGGGGTTATCCGAGGCTGGAAATGGCCCCCCATACGCCCGGGCCCCTCACACTAATTTTGCTTACCTGGCTCCCCACACCCTGTGTTGCTCCTGGTCCCCGCACCGCTGCAGCTGCTACACCCCGTGCGCGGATGAAAACATCCGGTGTTGGGGGGAGGGGGAAGCTGCAGGGGGTGACACTAGGGTGGCTCGTCCATGTCACCACCTGCCATTGGCTGCCCCCCCCCTCGACACCGGATGTTTTGCAAGGGGAGAAGCAGCTGCGGCAGTGCAGGGACCAGGAGCGACGCAGGGAACCAGGGAAGTAGAATCAATGTGTGAGGGACCCGGGCGTATGGGGGGCCATTTCCAGCCTCGAGTAGCGCCTTTAAGGCTACCTGCATTACGCACGGTTTTTCCACCTGGATTTTTGTGCAGGAAAAAAAAAATTGCAGGGTTAGGCTCCATTCACACGTCCGCAAATGGGTCCGCATCCGTTCCGCAATTTTGCGGAACGGGTGCAGACCCATTCATTCTCTATGGGGACAGAATGGATGCGGACAACACACAGTGTGCTGTCCGCATCCGCATTTGCGGAGCGCGGCCCCGACCTTCTGGTCTGCAGCTCCGCAAAAGATAGAACATGTCCTATTCTTGTCCGCAGCTGCGGACAACAATAGGCATTTCTATAGGGGGTGCCGGACGGGTGTGTTTCGGATCTGCAATTTGCGAGTCCACAACACACCACGGACGTGTGAATGGAGCCTAATACAGTACCAGCAATGTGAATGAGATTTGACAAATCTCATGTGAACTTTATGTATATTTTCCATGACAAAATTGACCTGCTGTGCAGAGTTGAAAGTGTAACCGTCATGTTTTCATAAAAAAAAAAAATCTATTTTAGCATATGTTACTGCTGCTGCAGCATTATGCATAAAGCAATCTTTATTTTCTTCCCATACAACTGTTTTCCTCGAGTTTTTCCCTACAATATGAGAATCTTTTTAAGATGGTTCCTCTGCCAGTTCTCTGAGGCCAAAACTGCCTTCCTTCACTTCCCAATCATTTGCTGTAGCCAGCAGCTTCCTGCCAGCCAATCAGATTGGATTCCTGAGAGACACGCCTCCTTACTCTGACCCTTTGTCTTTTGTTTACACTAAAGGGAAGACAGACAAGCCATAGCAATGGTCTTTTAAGGGACTAGTGGAAAGGGACAGGGGACATTAATGAAAGCTGTTATTATAAGGCAATTACAGATCTTTTGGCATTCATTGACAATTAAGGTATACATGCCTAGGTCTAATAAACTAGCATATAAAAAATATATGTCAGTTACAGTTTAAAATCCGCAGCAAGTCAGTTGTTTGTGCAATTCTGTACCTTATACTGTATATAGTGTTTTTTTTCCATAGACTTCAGTGGGGTTGTTAAGGCTGCTTTCACATCAGCGCTATGTATTTCCGTTCTTCTGCTCCGTTATAGGACTAGAAAAACAAAAATAACGGAAGTTCTGGAATCGGCACATAACTGACAGGAAAGGAGCCTAACAGATAGCATTGACTATAATGGGATCTCTTCGGTTTCCGTTTTGGAGAACTTTTTTTTAGTGGAGAAAAAAGCCCTGCATGCAAGACTTTTCTCTTCGATAATTTTGACGAACTGTGTGACAGAGACCCTGAACAGAGCTTCCGACGTAGATGTGAATGTGGCCTAACATAAACAGAAAATCTGGAACAAAAACCACATAAAAACTCCACAAAAAAAACGCACAAACTGTGATAAATACTGTGGAGTATGCGGTTTTGGGGCGGATTTCGGGCAGATTTTGTGCAGGTAACCTAAGCCTTTATGTGTTGGCAGAATATAACAAAGTACCAATATCGAGTAACATGATGAAACCAATCAACTTATCGCTGCCCTCTTTAAATTTCCATGATGCGGAAGATCAGGCTATGCAGGAGCAAGTGAATACACGTTGCTATAAATTATAATAAATTCCTATTTCATATTCAGTTGGTTTCACACCTAGGGGAAGATTTATCAATATTCTTGATACCCTGTGCACTGGAATGAGATGCGCCTAATTTATTAAAGGGGTTGTCTCACTTTAGCAAATGCCATTTATTATGTAGAGAAAGCTAAGTCAAGGCACTTACTAATGTATTGTGATTGTCCATATTGCTTCCTTGGCTGGCTGGCTTCATTCATTTCCCTGCTCATATGCAAGGGTTATGACCACCCTGCAATCCAGCAATGGTGGCTGAGCTTGCACACTATAGGAAAAATGCCAGGCTCTCTGATGGCTGGAATTGTGGGAGCTCACATAAGCACGCATGCGCAGCAGCTCCCGTTACCTTGTATCTGTGCTGCAGCAGTGGTGGTAAACCCTCGGAATAAGCAGTGTGTAATATGTTGAAAAAATGAATGAAGCCAGCAAAGGAAGCAATATGGACAATAACAATACATTAGTAAGTGGCTTGTATTAACTTTCTCTACACGATAAATGGCATTTGCTGAAGTCAGACAACCCTTTAAAGGGATTTCTGCAGTTCTTTTAAACTGATAATCTGTCCTCTGGATAGATCATCAGCATCTGATCGGCAGGGGTCCGAGACCCGGGACCCCCGCCGATCAGCTATTTGAGAAGGCAGCGGCACTGGCAGTAGCATCGCAGCCTTCTCGCTGTTTACCGCAGGCCTAGTGACGTCACGACTAGTATCACTGGCCTGGGCGGGGCTAAGTTCCATTCAAGTGAAACGATCTTAGCCCCGCCCAGGCCAGTGATACAAGTCGTGACGTCACTAGGCCTGAGGGAAACCGAGAGAAGGCAGCGGTGCTCCTGGAGCGTCGCTGCCTTCTCCAACAGCTGATCGGCGGGGGTTCAGGGTGTCGGACCCCCGCCGATCAGATGCTGATGATCTATCCAGAGGACAGATCATCCGTTTAAAAGAACTGCAGAACCCCTTTAAGATACAGGCCTCAAGATAAATTAGACACATCTCTGACACACCATGCGCCAAAAAACACAAATCTTTGCCAGCTAGGAGCTGACATAGCCTTTATCCATAATTGACACTAGTTCCTGGTATGAATTGTAGTAAATCTGCCATCATTTTCGACTTTTTAACTCCACTTTTGTGGCATTAAAGCCTTGGTAAATCTACTCCAAAGGTTTTTTTTGCCGTTTTTGTGGACTTTTGCTTTTTTTAATGTATTTTTTGTCATTTTTTTTTAATGAAAAACCCCACCTCAGATGTTGGCTGTATGTCTGTGGGAAATATTAAATGCAGAACAAACATGCATTTTTATAGTGGTGTTCTCCTTTACTTGCGTTGTATTTTTGGGTCAGTTTCTGCCTCCTTTTCTGTCATTTTTGTGCCACAGACACGTATATTGCTTTTTTGACCCTGCTTGAAAAAATGCCATTGGCAAAGTTTGCCCAGTCTTGATTGACGCCCCCATGGTCGCAATAGACATCACTAGCCTCCTCCAAATTTTGCCGTTGCCTTGTACTCCTCTGGCTTGTGTAGTGCATCAAGGAGTACTGTGATAGCGCACTGCTCAGACAGGGATTGCAAGGTAAATGTGCATGACTGTTCTGTGTCAGCGCTCGGGTAATAAGGCGTGGTGGTGGTTTAGGGAGGTAAAATGTCCTGACAAGTTCCTTTTAGAGCTTAAAAACAAAAACATCTTCCCACACTGTCAGAATTCTCTCTCAGCTGAACAGGATGACAGGACATCTACAGCAGTATCATGTGGCCATTGCGGCCGGTCACCTTAGAAGCCTTTCCGTATAATCCAGCGAATAAAGAACAAAAATTAACAGGGCCAAGAGCCGTTCTTTAAGGCCTCCTGCACACGAACGTTCTTTCTTTCTGTTTGCAGGCTGTTTTTTGCGTTCCGTATACGGTACCATTAATTTCAATGGTCCCGCAAAAAAACGGAATGTACTCCTTATGCATTCCGTTTCCGTATTTCCATTTTTCCGTTCCATTGAAAGATAGAACATGTCCTATTATTGCCCGCAAATCACGTTCCGTGGCTCCATTCAAGTCAATGGGTCCGCAATTTTTTTTTTAACACATACAGAAATGCATCTGTATGTCTTCCGTATCCGTTCCCTTTTTGCGGAACCATCTATTGAAAATTTTATGTCCAGACCAATTTTTTCTATGTAATTACTGTATACTGTATATGCCATACGGAAAAAACGGAACAGAAATGGAAACACAACGGAAACAAAAAATGGAACAACGGATCCGTGAAAAATGGACCGCGAAACAACGAAAAAGCCATACGGTCGTGTGAAAGAGGCCTAAGACTGTTCCTGCTCACTCTGAGGTGAAGCTCAAAGCTTATTAGCCCCATTGCAAACTGAAATACTTGTCTCCCTCTACTTAGTAATGAAGGATGATGCCGCATTGCCGCCATGTGCATTGTATACAGAAGTGCATCATAGGTTGGCTCCACTTCCAGCTGGGGCTCTCCTACTTCAGACAATGTATTTGTGAATGTTCTGATTTTATATGCAATACTGCTGGCTTACAGATAGATGTTCTTCACTCATATTTACTAAGGTGACTGCAATTAAATTTTGGCATAAATTGCACCAAAATGTGTTGCGGTTTGTTGCATCTAGGTTTAGAGCATTTTTCTTGGAAGTGCAGTGTAATACAGGTACCCCTTTCTATTTAACTGAATAGGGCGAGTACTTGTTATTACACGGCCCGTATGCAGAACCATTAATTTCAATGGGGCCGCAAAAAATGCAGAAATGTCTCAGTGTGCATTCGGTGTCGGTATGTCCGCATGTCCGTTCCGCAAAAAAAATAGAACATGTCCTGTTGTTGTCCATTTTGCGGACAAGTAGAGGCATCGTTGCAATGGATCCTCAAATAAAAGGGAAGCAACATGGAATTCACATGGATGTCATCTGCTTTTTTTGCGGATCCGTGTTTTGCGGACTGCAAAATACATAGTCGTGTGCATGAGCCCTTCTCCTGACGATAAGTCATCAATATTAATGGAAGGACAACCCCTTTAATGAATAGGGGAGTGGTTTTTCAGAAAAAGAGTGCGATCTAATATGCAACATATTGCCTGAAATTATTGCTCCACAGTTTGGGCAAAATATCTGTGTCTCAATCTAAGCCAACCAATAGTTGGTATACAGCTTGACAAAAGTGTCCATCCCCGCACCAGATGCACCATTCAGCCTGAGCCCCTGTGATAAATGTGGTACCAGTCTAGACAGTCTAAGCTTAAAGGGGTTTTCTGGGAGTGCAATACTGATGGCCTATCCCCAGGGTAGGTCATCATTATCCGATCGGTGGGGTTCCGACTACTAGCATCTTAACCGATCAGCTGTTTTTCAGAGGCTGCAGCCTCTGCCTAGGCCAGTGACGTCACGTTCATCAGTCACATGGCCTAGGTGCTGCTCAGTTCCAGTAAATGGGTCTTTGCTGCAATACCAAGCACAGCCACTACACAGTGTACAGCGCTGTGAAGAGACCGTGGAACTCCTCACAGCTGATCGGCGGGGGTGCCAGAAGTCAGACTCCCTCCAATCTGATATTGATGACCTATCCAGACGCTAGGTCATCAGTATTGTACTCCCAAAGAAAAAGTAAATGTATCCCCCTGCTTTGTAACACTGTTCGCCTTTGTAGCCCATTGCTAACTAGTACACATTGAGTTCATGAAGGTCTTCCAATGGTGGAGTTATCCTTTAACCTCATCTTCTCACATGATAACTCTTTGTACATGAAAGTTATCAAATCGAATCTTCCCATGTAGGACTTTTATTTGTATGTTTGCTGTAGTATTTCCCATGTCTCCCGCACTTTCCGTGTAGCTCATGTTCTTATCAGACATTGTGATAGAGAGTGTAGAGGACAAATGTGGCCTAAAATGAGAAAATACAATTTCCTTCTTTACTGTATATTTCTTACTTAAATCTAATTTAGGTGCCAAATTTAATCTGGTCCACAACCACCAGACTCTTGTTGTCTTTTGGCTGATTTTTTCTTTCACTATGTGAGGAACGGGTCCACTTAAAATAATGTAACTTCTCCATGGTAAAGGAGCCTTTTCCTTGGAGAACCCTGTACTCGGGGTTCTTAGCATGTTTGTACTGGAAGAGACCCTTGTGGTTAGCTGATGACTGGGTTCATGATTAACCATTGGACTCCCTAGATTTCTGGAGGCCAGAACTTTGTAATGTCTGTGTGATGTCTTTGCAATATGAAATGAATATGGAGATACATGCTATGTTGCTGCTTAATGAATACATAGTAGTATATGAACATGAAGGGAAAATATTGCGCCAGGCAGCTCACCCCAACACTCAATATTAATAATACATTGCTCGGTTTATGAACTGCTCAGGCTCCAGCCCATAGCCCAGTGGTGGCGAACCTATGGCACTGGTGCCAGAGACGGCACTCGGAGCCCTCTCTTTGGGCACCCACGCCCTGGAAAAAGTCTATGGTGTACCAATATGCCTTAGACTTTTCCTGCCATTCATCAGCACAGGGCACTCTATGAACAAGACAGGCAGGCTGTTATAGCTAAATGATGTTAAAGTAACATGGAAGATATACTATATTGGAATGTAGTATTCAGGTTAAATTGCCGTGTTGGCAATTTGTGATAAAAAAAAAAGTGGGTTTTGGGTTGCAGTTTGGGCACTCGGTCTCTAAAAGGTTCACCATCACTGCCATAGCCTATGCCTGCTGACAGGTATCCACTGACCTGAATTACGTTCATGACCAGAGATGCTGCCCCTTTGGGAATGCAGCCGTCTAAAATTGAATACTTTTTCTGATTTCTTTATCTACCCCCCTCCTCAAACACATGTACTTTTTTTTTTTTTGCTATTTCATATAATTTAACTTGTAGCTGACATCCTTTAAAGGGGGTATCCCATGAATTATTGAAAAATAAAAATATCTGGAGACATGCAAAACAGTATTTACTTTTTTTTATAGCAATTCTGGGGCTCTTGTCTCTTCCCTTCCTGTGGGTGGGCAGCAGCTCGTCCCATGTGACAGTTAAGCACCTGCATCTCCCAGGAGTGCATTGCAAACAGCTCTCCTCCCCTGCATAAAAAATAATCCCTCTCACACAGCCCAGCTAATAATTAGCTCTATGGTATGTAATGCCCCTCCCCCAGTTCCATTCTCCACTCTCTAGAGAGAGATATAGCTTCCATATTTTTCACCCTATAAGACGCACCTAAGAGAATAATGACTTAGATGCCAAAGTCACCATTAACCGCGGCATTATAAAATATATAGTATCCAATGTGTGAGAGAGAATCTAAATCGCACATCCTCACTACTATGCTTTTGATACAACAACTGTTATAAATTTAAGCAAGATAAACAATGGCTATACAGCACTATTATCATAAATTTGCTATGCACTATTAGGAGGCATTAGTATACAGTTTGATCAAAGAGCATAGGCCCACTTACCACGACAAGGTCGCCTCCTTTCAAGTGGGGACCTACTCTAACTATGGCGCGGCGCAGTGCGGCGACCATCGCACCCCCACACCGCTCCAGCAGGCAATGGGACCCAGTAGCCACACAGCACCCACTGTGCAGAAAAGCCACCAAGGCCCTGGGTCCCATTACTCCACCAGCACGGCACAAAAGCAGCGACGGCCACCGTCCAGCACCGTCATATATTATTAACCGTGGAGTTATAATGCCAGGAGCGGAGTTAACTCCAATCCCAGCAGTGAGAGCGAAGAAGCAGCTGTATAATACAGCTGGCAATCGCAAGTGATGGCATGGGCACAGCTCCTGACCCTGTGCCATCATAGCACAGTACTATTATGTCGCTTAAAGCAATGGGATACTATGGTGTGGGGCGGGAATTTTTTCCTTATCATTGGGATGGGCTCAGGTTGATACTACTGAAGTGTGCTTCAGTGTCTAAATTATATGAACATATTGCATAACTAGACATGCAGTTAAGTTTGGTTAAAAAGTAACTAACTCCTTCATGTTGACATCGGGGCCATTGATAAAGTCAAACAGGATAGTGCATTGAACTGAAAATGTGCTTTTGAACTTGAACCGCCTTTTTTTTGTTGTTGTTACTTTTGAGTGTTGAATGTTCGTTAAAAGGTTTCTCTGGGATTTTGATATTGATGTCCTATCTTCCTAAGCCTGTGATATCAAGTTCATTGGTCATGTGGCCGAGGCTGAGCTGTAATAGCCGCAGTCCAATGGATGCGGATAGGATGCGGACCCATTCATTTCAATGGGTCCGCAAGAAATGCGGACAGCACACCGTGTGCTGTCCGCATCAGTATGTCCGTTCCATAGCCCTGCAAAAACAAAAATAGAGCATCTCCTAATCTTGTCCGTTTTAGGCATTGTTACAATGGATCCGCAAAAAAAAAAAAATGGATGTCATCCGGTTTTTTGTTTTGCGGATCTGCAATTTGCGGACCGCAAAACACATACGGTCGTGTGCATGTAGCATTAAGGTGTAAATATAAGAACTGCCTCTAAAAATGCTTGTAATGAACACCATAAAAAACCTTGAAATTCATAGCCTGTTTTATGTGTTTAAAGACAGTGAATAAATTGCATGTGAAGGAGCCTTAAAGGGAACCTGTCACCAGGATTTTGTGTATAGAGCTGAGGACATGGGTTGCTAGATCGCCGCTAGCACATCCGCAATACCCAGTCCCCATAGCTCTGTGTGCTTTTATTGTGTAAAAAAAAGCGATTTGATACAGATGCAAATTAACCTGAGATGTCTCCTGTCCGTGAGATGAGTCAGGGACAGGACTCATCTCAGGTTAATTTGCATATGTATCAAATCGTTATTTTTACACAATAAAAGCACACAGAGCTATGGGGACTGGGTATTATGGATGTGCTAGCGGCCATCTAGCAACCCATGTCCTCAGCTCTATACATAAAATCCCGGTGACAGGTTCCCTTTAAATAGACCCATGGCAGGTTGTGGTTTACAGTGGTATTGTTAGGTATCCTTTACACAACAATTTTGTTTGGTGTTTTTTGGAGGCCAAAACATTCCTGAAAAAGCTTGCTTTTTAACTTGCATGAAATTTTGGGGTGTTTTTCCAGCGTCTTGTATTTCAGTGGTGTTTTTGTGACTTACTTTTTTTTTTAGCAAGCCATGCCTTTTTAAGCAGGAACTATGTACCCTCTAAGGCTACTTTCACACTAGCGTTCGGGTGTCCGCTCGTGCGCACCGTTTGAAGGGGCTCACGAGCGGCCCCGAACGCATCCGTCTGGCCCCAATGCATTCTCAGTGGAGGCGGATGCGCTGAGAATGCATCCGCCTGCCAGCGTTCAGCCTCCGCTCCGCTCAGTGAGCGGACACCTGAACGCTGCTTGCAGCGTTCGGGTGTCCGCCTGGCCGTGCGGAGGCGAGCGGATCCGTCCACACTTACAATGTAAGTCAATGGGGACGGATCCGCTTGAAGATGACACAATATGGCTCAATCTTAAAGCGGATCCGTTCCCCATTGACTTTCAATGTAAAGTCTGAACGGATCCGCTCAGACAACTTTCACACTTAGAAAATTTTCTAAGTTTTAATGCAGACGCATCCGTTCTGAACGGATGCGAACGTCTGCATTATCGGAGCGGATCCGTCTGATGAAACATCAGACAGATCCGCTCCGAACGCTAGTGTGAAAGTAGCCTTATGTCGATTCTTCTATAAAAAAAAAAAAAAAAAAACATTGTAAAAAAAATAAAGCATAAACACAGCCGTAGGCATTTGGCTGAACTTTTCTGAAAGAATATGTCTGTAACATGTATTTTCATACTATATTTTCATTGTGCATTTCGTGTAGGACCTGCATTCCAGTCCTTTCATGGTATCTTGCAATTATATCCAAATCTCCCTCTTGCCCTCTAAAATTCCATTTCCTAACTTAGATGTCATTTATCTTGGTGATGTAGAGGTCTCTGTTTCTATAGTGTAGGACGCCCTCTGCTGTATCTAAGCTGTAGATGTCTTTTGGAGGGATTTTTAGAGATTATATAGATATGTAGAGATTTATTTCCTGTGATCATCAGTTGTCATTCCGTGTACTAAATTGGGTTTCATGTGTATTGTTACAGAAGATCTACCAGAAGAGGACTTGAAAGGATCATTGGACAGGTTAACGTCTGAATGGAGCAACATAGACAGCCAAATACAAGAACTTAATAATGGGGTTTTGTACCAGGACTCTATTACTGCCTATTTCAAAGACTTAGATATTCTGGAAGAAAAGCTAAGACAGGAGGAAGAATGGTTACATACTCAGCCATTACCATCTCAGGAGCTTCCACTACAATCACTAAAGGAGGCGAGACAGGTAATAATATACACTACGACATTGCTGCATCATAACGTATGTACCAAAACTATGCTGACTTTTTCAATTTAACCCTTTTCATAAAGCCTCATTCACATGTCCGTGTTTTTGGTCAGTGATTTTCATCAGTGATTGTGAGCCAAAACCAGGAGTGTAGCCTCCACTGCCATAAGGTCTAAGGGAAAGATCTCCTGTTCTGTTCTGTGTTTAGAGCCGCACCTGGTTTTGGCTCAAAATCACTGATGGAAATCACTGACCGAAACACTGACGCGTGAATGAGGCAAAACTGGGCGAAATTGGGACTTTATGCCCTGAGAGTGCTTTTCACACATGAAATTTGTCTGGCAGTTTTCCACCACTAAAAAAAAGGCCATAGAAACCGCTCACATATTTTTTTGGTGGTGTATGGTAATTTTTAGCAGCATTTTTTTTTCTAAACAACTGTGACCCAAGTTGTTTTTTTCTGCCATTTTTATTCTATAGATAAGGATGTGTCAAAATGGCAAAAAAGTAAACAAAACTCCAAAAGCTTCAAAATGCTGCACTTTTTTGTTAATAAAAAGTAAACCGCAATTAACAAAAACTCCACTAGCAAAAAAAGTTTGTGTGTCACGAGTTTCATATTGCCTATAGACTTTCAGCTAACATCTGGACCTGGGTTTTTCTTTTACCACAAAAGAAAAAAAAATGGACCAAAAACCTCAAGTGCAAAAAAAAAAAGCTACTAAAACTACAAAAGTGTACAAGAACACCAATAAAAACCTATGTGTACCCAACTTAAAGTGGTACTTTTGGAAAAATTTTGATTTGATGGGGTTGCGAGTGCTGAGATCCGCACCAATCACTAGATTGAGGAGAGAAATGCGCTTGCATAGTGAGCTGCTCTCTCTCCTTCCTGCAGGAAACGGATCTAGACTGGACCATAGACTTTCTTTGGAGTCCGTCACTCTCCCTTCTACTGCAGTAAGGGGAGAATGTGCTATGTGAGCGCTTCTTTCTCCTTGTCATAGCGATTAGTGGGGGTCTCAATGCTTACAACCCCAATGATCAACATTTTGATATGTTGCTACAACAAATCAAAAGTTTTCAAAAAGCACAGAGGCGCTTTAAAAGGGGTAATCCGTTAACAAGTTATCTGCAAGATAGCCTATAACTATCAGATTGTTGGGGATCTTACCACTGGGACACCCAGCGATCACAAGAATGGGGGCCCTGTACCCTGTGGAGCCCCTTGAAATGGAAAGAGCGGCTAGTTGGAGAAGTGCGCTGCCGCGCCGTTCATTTCTATGGGAATGTCGGAGATAGCCGAGTACAGCAGATAACGGATAACTTGTTATAACCGGAATACCCCTTTAAAGGGCTTCTGTCACCCCCAAAACTCATTTTTCATTTTTGGGAATTTAAAAATCCCTATTGGACGACTATTCCCTATATAAGGCTCTTACCTTGTTCTGTGGCTTTGTTTCCTTAAAAAGCAAGCCTTTAAAATATGCAAATGACTTCACTACCAGCAAGTAGGGCGTCTACTTGCTGGTAGCCGCCGCATCCTCCTTTTAAAAAAACGCCCCCTCCTCCTGTTGATTGACAGGGCCAGCGAGTGCTCTCCTCCTCCGGCTAGCCCTGTCAGCTTTTAAATCCCGCGCCTGCGCCTTACGTGTCTTCATTCGGCGCAGGCGCTCTGAGAGAAGGACGCTCGCTTCCTCAGCACTCCCTCAGTGCACCTGCGCCGATGACGTCTTCTCTTTCGGGTTTAGAGGTGACGTCATCGGCGCAGGCGCACTGAGGGAGTGCTGAGGAAGCGAGCGTCCTTCTCTCAGAGCGCCTGCGCCGAATGAAGACACGTAAGGCGCAGGCGTGGGATTTGAATTTCAGACAGGGCTAGCCGGAGGAGGAGAGCACTCTGTCAATCAACTGGAGGAGGTGGCGTTTTTTTAAAAGGAGGATGCGGCGGCTACCAGCAAGTAGACGCCCTACTTGCTGGTAGTGAAGTCATTTGCATATTTTAAAAGCTTGATTTTTAAGGAAACGAAGCCACAGAACAAGGTAAGAGCCCTATATAGGAAATAGTCGTCCAATAAGGATTTTAATATGCCCAAAAATGAAAAATGAGTTTTGGGGGTGACAGAAGCCCTTTAACCCCTTAAGGACCTAGGACGTACCGGTACGCCCTATTTCCCGAGTCCTTAAGGACCCAGGACGTACCGGTACGTCCTGACTTAAAATCTGTATTCCGGCGCCCCAGGGGTTAATTGGAACGGGATTTCGGCTGAAATCATTCAGCCGGCATCCCGTAACAATGCAGGGGGGGGTCATTTGACCCCCCCGTATCGGCGATCGCAGCAAACCGCAGGTCAATTCAGACCTGCGGTTTGCTGCGCTTTTTGCAGTTTCTGATCGCCGCGGTCCCTGACCGCGGGGATCAGAAACTTTAGAGTGGCTAAAATCATTATTTTTCACCCCCCCCTGCACCCCTGCACGATTTTATGCCGGAGGGTGGTGCAGGCGGTGGGGGCGTTGCGGGAGGCGGGCGGTGCGGCAGGCGGGATCGCGATCCCCCGCCCGCCTCCCCATGAACGATCGTTGGCTTCTAGTGGGTATACCAGGGTGCCAGCACATTGCTGGCACCCTGGTATAAACGGCTGACATCTGTGAAGATGTCAGCCGTTTAACCCTTTCCATACCGCGGTCCGTACGGACCGCTGTATGGAAAAAGTTAACTGTCATCGGTCAGGGAGCTCCCTCCCTCTCCATCGGGGGGCTGCTGTGGCTTTGCAGCCCCCCGATGGAGAGGGAGAGAGCCCCCAGAGAGCCCCCCTCAGCCCCGTCCTTACCCTTCCCCGTCTGCGAAGTTCTGAGCAGACGGGGAGGGTTCCCATGGCAACAGGACGCCTGCTCAGGCGTCCTGCTGTCCATGGTGCTGAACAGATCTGTGCTAAAAGCACAGATCTGTTCAGTGTAAGTAAAATACAGTACAGAACAATATATATTGTTCTGTACTGTATTATACAGACACCAGACCCACTGGATCTTCAAGAACCAAGTGGGTCTGGGTCACAAAAATGTAAAAAAAAGTGAAAAAAGTTAAGATTAAAAAAAAAACATTTTTCACTGAATAAAAATTAAAAAAATAAAATAAACTACACATATTAGGTATCGCCGCGTCCGTAACGACCTGATCTATAAAATGGTCATGTTACTTTCCCCGCACGGTGAACGCCATAAAAATAAAAAAATAAAAACTATGAGAAAATTGAAATTTTGCCCACCTTACTTCCCAAAAAAGGTAATAAAAGTGATCAAAAAAGTCGCATGTACGCCAAAATAGTACCAATCAAACCGTCATCTCATCCCGCAAAAAATGAGACCCTACTCAAGATAATCGCCCAAAAGCTGAAAAAACTATGGCTCTTAGACTATGGAGACACTAAAACATGATTTTTTTTTTTTCAAAAATGAACTCATTCTGTAAAACTTACATAAATAAAAAAAAAGTATACATATTAGGTATCGCCGCGTCCGTATCGACCGGCTCTATAAAAATATCACATGACCTAACCCCTCAGATGACCACCGTAAAAAAATAAAAATAAAAACAGTGTAAAAAAAGCCATTTTTTGCCATCTTACGTCACAAAAAGTGTAATAGCAAGCGATCAAAAAATCATATGCACCCCAAAATAGTGCCAATCAAACCGTCATCTCATCCCGCAAAAAATGAGACCCTACTCAAGATAATCGCCCAAAAACTGAAAAAACTATGGCTCTTAGAATATGGAGACACTAAAACATTTTTTTGGTTTTAAAAATGAAGTTAATGTATAAAACTTACATAAATAAAAAAAAATGTATACATATTAGGTATCGCCGCGTCCGCGACAACCTGCTCTATAAAAATACCACATAATCTAACCTGTCAGATGAATGTTGTAAATAACAAAAAAAAAAAACGTGCCAAAAAAGCTATTTCTTGTTACCTTGCTGCACAAAAAGTGTAATATAGAGCAACCAAAAATCATATGTACCCTAAACTAGTACCAACAAAACTGCCACCCTATCCCGTAGTTTCTAAAATGGGGTCACTTTTTTGGAGTTTCTACTCTAGGGGTGCATCAGGGGGGCTTCAAATGGGACATGGTGTAAAAAAAAACAGTCCAGCAAAACCTTCCTTCCAAAAACCGTATGGAATTCCTTTCCTTCTGCGCCCTGCCGTGTGCCCGTACAGCGGTTTACGACCACATATGGGGTGTTTCTGTAAACTACAGAATTAGGGCCATAAATATTGAGTTTTGTTTGGCTGTTAACCCTTGCTTTGTAACTGGAAAAAAAATATTAAAATGGAAAATCTGCCAAAAAATTTTGAAATTGTGTCTCTATTTTCCATTAAATCTTGTGCAACACCTAAAGGGTTAACAAAGTTTGTAAAATCAGTTTTGAATAGCTTGAGGGGTGTAGTTTCTTAGATGGGGTCACTTTTATGGAGTTTCTACTCTAGGGGTGCATCAGGGGGGCTTCAAATGGGACATGGTGTCAAAAAACCAGTCCAGCAAAATCTGGCTTCCAAAAACCAAACCGCGCACCTTTCACTCTACGCCCTACTGTGTGCCCGTACAGTAGTTTACGGCCACATATGGGGTGTTTCTGTAAACGGCAGAGTCAGGGCAATAAAGATACAATCTTGTTTGGCTGTTAACCCTTGCTTTGTTAGTGGAAAAAATGGGTTAAAATTGAAAATTAGGCAAAAAAATGAAATTCTCAAATTTCATCCCCATTTGCCAATAACTCTTGTGCAACACCTAAAGGGTTAACGACGTATGTAAAATCAGTTTTGAATACCTTGAGGGGTGTAGTTTCTTAGATGGGGTCACTTTTAGGGAGTTTCTCCTCTTGGGGTGCATCAGGGGGCTTCAAATGGGACATGGTGTCAAAAAACCAGTCCATAAAAATCAGCCTTCCAAAAACCATATGGTGCACCTTTCACTCTACGCCCCGCTGTGTGGCCGTACAGTAGTTTACGGCCACATATTGGGTGTTTCTGTAAACGGCAGAGTCAGGGCAATAAAGATACAGTCTTGTTTGGCTGTTAACCCTTGGTTTGTTAGTGGAAAAAATGGGTTAAAAGGAAAAATTTGACAAAAATATGAAATTCTCAAATTTCCTCCCCATTTGCCAATAACTCTTGTGCAACACCTAAAGGGTTAACAATGTATGCAAAATCAGTTTTGAATACCTTGAGGGGTGTAGTTTCTTAGATGGGGTCATTTTTGGGTGGTTTCTATTATGTAAGCCTCGCAAAGTGACTTCAGACCTGAACTGGTCGCTAAAAATTGAGTTTTTGTAAATTTCTGAAAAATTTCAAGATTTGCTTCTAAACTTCTAAGCCTTATAACATCCCCAAAAAATAAAATATCATTCCCAAAACAATTCAAACATGAAGTAGACATATGGGGAATGTAAAGTCATCACAATTTTTTGGGGTATTACTATGTATTACAGAAGTAGAGAAACTGAAACTTTGAAATTTGCTAATTTTTTTCAAATTTTTGGTAAATTAGGTATTTTTTTGTGCAAAAAAAATAATTTTTTTGACTTCATTTTACCAGTGTCATGAAGTACAATATGTGACGAAAAAACAATCTCAGAATGGCCTGGATAAGTCAAAGCGTTTTAAAGTTATGAGCACTTAAAGTGACACTGGTCAGATTTGCAAAAAATGGCCTGGTCCTTAAGGTGAAAATGAGCCCGGTCCTTAAGGGGTTAAAACAGTTTTTGATTCATAGAAGAGAGGTATACCATTTTGTGGTATAAGTGCTCATTTTCTTTTTTTTCTTCTTTTCTGTATTTCATTTTGCTTTACTGGTGATTAGGCTAGGGCGTGATCTGTGTGTTCCCTGCATGTCCCCAGACACAGATCACTGATATCAGTGATATAACGGTAACACTCCATTAGATACCCGTGTATATCGTGCAGATACAGGTTGTGTCTTCTCAGCAAGTCCTCTTCCCATTACAGCTTCTGCACACAGAGACATCTCTCACTGTGAATGCTATTACATGGTTACGTAGGCTAAAAAAAGACACTCATTGATATGGTACTGTAATGGCGTCTTCTTTATAGTATAGAGTCCTGTGCACACAAATCCAGTTTTTAATGTATTTTGGAATATAACTGGATATTCTTTTTAACCTAATTAGACGGCCATTGTATTCAATTGTAACTCCAGGTGAAACATAGATTTTTTTGTTTTGCTAGTTCTAATGCTCAGACTCGTCCTATACTAATACTTTGAGTTATTGAATTGGTACTGTATGTCTTAGTTCTCCCCCCATGAACTAGAATGCAACAACATTGTCCATATGCTAGATACTAGTCTTCTTGCCTTTTCTCTGCCCAGTTCGGTTGGATCTGACAGGCTGACTGATCCGAGACAGACCGGTATATAGTGATGCTTTACATGGCAACCCTGATGTCTAAGCCTGTGGGCATTCTTCATTGTATATAGCAACCAGTCTGTCATACTGTAAATCATTCAGCTGCAAAGCTTAGTCTGTGTCCACATCTAGTTTAGCATGTACGCCGGGATAACTCCTGTATAGCTAAACGTGTCCATATGGTCATATTAACTGGATAGGGTGTCATTTTTGGCCTGTGTGTGACCAGGTATTCCATTATACAGAAAAAAAGTATGGAATGACATAGTAGAGAGTAAAAAGAGGTACACCACATGGTACACATTTTGTACAATGGGACCCTGTGGGTGATGGCCCCTGTATGGTATCTGTCAACCAGCATAGTAGTTGTGCTGTGCCATTCATTTTCCAGCTCAGCCTGCTTTATTAATCAGATTTTTCTAAACAATTATAGACAGAGGCCATCTCTCAATTACTACAGTATAGCATTTGCAGCATTGGATTCTAAAGTCATTTAAAGAGGACCTTTCACCACTCGTGACATGCCTGCTTTAATAGCTTCATGCATTCCCCATGTAATAACAATTCTGGAGCCTCTATTATTATGGCTCTATGTTGTCCCATTCCTTTATTATTTCTACTAGAAGTTATGAATGAATTGCTATTAGCCTTCAGTAAGGGTACAGAGAGGAGGTAACCAGTTGGGGGGGTGTACCTGCACAGTCTGAATATGCCAGCACTGATTGGATAGAGTCAGTATGTGCAGGTACACACCCCCAACTGGTTACCTCCCCTCTGTACCCTTACTGAAGGCCAATAGCAATTCATTCATAACTTCTAGTGCAAATAATAAAGGAATGGCACAACATTCAGATATAAGAATAGAGGCTCCAGAACTGTTATTACATGGGGAATGCATGAAGCTATTAAAGCACACATGTCAGGAGCGGTGAAAGGTCCTCTTTAAAATATGGTAAAGCGACTCTCTAGTTCAAGAATGGGAAATCACATACGAACCGAACACTTACCTGGTGACCTCCTTGTCATTTTTTAGCTGCAGATCCATCAGTTCCCGGGCTCCTCTTCTGCCATCCAAGATGGCCGAACCACTTCTTATGCTACCATTGGTTGTTCAAGGCACTTCCTGTTGTCCAGCTTTATTAATCAGATTTTTCTAAACATAATTATAGACAGAGGACGTCTCTCAATAACTATAGCATTGGCAGCATTGGATTGTAAAGTTTTTTCAAATGTGGTAAAGCGACTCTGGTTCAAGAATGAAAAATCACGTATGAACCAAACGCTTACCCGGTGACCTCCTTGTCATTTTTTAGCTGCAGATCCGTCAATTCCCGGGCTCCTCTTCTGCCATCCAAGATGGCCGCACCACTGCTTATGCTACCATTGGTTGTTCAAGGCACTTCCTGTTGTCCTTGGATTGGCCAATCAAAGAGCAGGGCCTGACAAGCAGGAAATGTTCTGGACTACCAGATGCACAGGGTTATCAGCTAGGCTGAGAAGCAGTGCGGCCATCATGGTTGACAGGAGCTTGGGGATCAGTGGATCTGCAGCTGAAAAGATAAAACATAAGTCACCATTTAAGTCTCCTGTTTATTCCCCAGTTGTGTTTGTATAATGTTACTGTTTTACCCATTTCTGGTTTACCCATACTACATTCTTATGGGATATTCTTATTCACAGCTACGGCTTGACAGATTCCGAGACCTCTACGTAGAAGTGGACCATTTGAGATCAAAAGCATTTTCACTTGGTTCCCAGCCAGCCTCCCCTACTTTTCTTGAAGGTAGCCTTAACAGTATCACTGGCCACTATGATCGAGTGAAGGGTCAAATGGAAAGAGAAGTTGAACAGTTACAAAAAGGTGGGTTAATGGTTATATTTTTTTCTAAATCCAATTACTGTATATGCGGAGACTGTCAAAATATAAGATATATGCATTACCACATTACCAGTATAGACCATAAGAACGTAAAAAAATGTCATGATTGTATTTCACCTCCTCTAGCTCTGGAACACCAACCCAGCCAACAGTACGTAGACACCCGGAAAGCTTTAAAAGAAATCTTAATGGATTGTCAACACAAATTACAGTCACAATTGACAGGCCTCTGTGATCCCATAAATGTAGATGTGGCTCTACAACAGGCTAAGGTGAGTTTTAGCAAGCGTTTCTTTTTATTACCACTATCAGTAGAGATGCCTTAAAGGGGTTTTCCAAGCGTTTTAAACGGATGACCTATCCTCTGGATAGATCATCAGCATCTCATCTGTGGGGGTCTGACACCTGGGACCCCCATAAATCAGCTGTCTGAAAAGGCATTGGCGCTTGCATAGCGCTGCAACCTTCTCTCAGCTCACTGAGCACAGCACTGTACATTGTATAGCGGCTGTGCTTGGTATCGCGACTCCAAGCGCCTAGCCCCTGTGACATCACATGGCCTAAGCAAAGCTGCGAGAAGGCTGTGGCGCTACTGCAAACAGCGGTGCCTTCTCAAACATCTGATCAGCCGGGATCCTGGTTGTCGAAGCCCACCAATCAGATTCTGATGACCTATCCAGACAATAAGTCATCAGTATAAAAGTTTCGGAAAACCCTTTTAGTATCTATTAGATTGTCAGAAGATAACTCTCTTACCTCTGGTCCTGAGTGGTCTTCAGCTCTTTTCTTTCTTACTTTTGACCATGGCACTCACCATGACACTCTGGCAGCATACAACCATACAACACCAGTCTTGTTATTTTCAATTTTTATGTAATTCAAAAATTCTAGGATGACTGGCAGTGAAATAGAAAAAACAGAAAAGCTAGTGAAAAAATTATAAAATAATCTTATTACTTAAGCGAAACTGCTTCCTATTGTCCAGTATAAATTTGTGTACAGTATGTGCTGTAAGTGTGTTTTTGATGGTTAGATATTCAATCCTCATACAAGTGCTTGGGTTTTTATCTGCAGAGGATAATAGGTTCATTATTACGATCAAGTTATTCTTTATCATAGCCATAGGGGTCACCTTACTGCCTTAAGGTGTGTGCCCTACTGCACAACACTGTGTTGCCATAGAAACAAGGGGCCAGATTTATCATGACTCTGACAGCTCACTCCACTTTAACATATGGCTAAAGTCAGTTTTAGCCAAGTCAGATTTATGATCGGCCCTTTAAGACTGTAATAAATCTGGTTTGACGGTAGCAGTTTATCCGTCAGTAAGCAGCTTTACAAAAGTCGCACGTTTTTATGAAAAAGTCGCACGTTTTTATGAAAAAGTCGCATGTTCTATTAAAAAGTCTCATAAGATAAGCATGGTCCTCACTGGAGTGAAATTGCGACTTTTTTGCGACTTTTTAAATAGTCCCAATAGTAAATCTGTCTAGAGATTCATTTACATAAGAAAACACGCCCACTTTCAGAAAACTGGCGAGCATAGTGCAGAGCAGAAAAAAGTCGCAAATTTGTGCGCAGTTTTAGCGTTTGGGACTTTTTTTTTGGGACTTTTTCACTCCATTATTCTGACCTGAGCTAATGATAAATCTGGCCCAACATCTCTACCAACTTTTACTTTTTGTAATGTGTCTTTTATGTTCTGTATTGCTAAATGAAAATATCTTCTATCTATTTATCTCTCTACTATCTATCTTATATCTATCTACTATCTATCTATCTAAATAGCTATCTATTGTAAGGGATCGTCTCTTTTCAGGGTGTTACACTCACAGATATCTCGCCAGACAACGGATTTTCATGTCCGGATAGTCCAGTTATACATCACTGGGTGGGGTGAGGTTCCCGCACCGCCAACACTTAGAATACAAATAAACTCCTGCCCGTCTAGGCACTACCTAAACAAAAAACGTCCCTACCTCACTAGTAGAGGACAGTTCACACATGGACATCACATGTGGCTTTCCTCAGCCAACATCATTCCAGCAGCCTTCAGGCTGTAACTATACTAGTACCTTTTGGGGAACTAGGGCCCAGAAGTCCGCCTGACTCTGGCCGTGCAACCCTCTCACTGCAGGCGTCGCGTGGTCCCCCAAACTCCAGGCTATTCAAAGCCTTGTGGCCCCTTAGTCCTCCTGACTGAGACCACACACAGAGCCTCTTCTTCCCAAAACACTCTATCTCTATCTATCTATCTATCTATCTATCTATCTATCTATCTATCTATCTATCTATCTATCTATCTATCTATCCTATCTATCTATCTATCTATCTATCTCTATCCTTCATTCTCTTATTCAGCAAAATATTTAACAAGCCTATATATACAATCCTAACATTTAAATCCAATCCTTATTTTTTATTAGACTCTTACACAGACATTAGAAAGCCAAAAACCAGGTATTGACAAGCTGTATGCCGAAACCAGGTTACTTGAGAAGCGAGCCCCGGAAGACAAAACGGTAGTCTACATGAATGAGTGTAGAGACATAGAAGAGCAATGGAGCAAGCTGAAAAGCCTCTGTGCTGACCACATCTACATTCTAGAAGACATTTCCTCTAAAGTAAAAGCATTTGAGGTAAAGAAAAATGTGATTCTAATGAAATTAAGAAGGAAAACTTTAAGCCATCACGTTATGTCAGGGAATGAAACAAGCTGAGGTATAAAGCAGATCTTTGTATCATCCATGCAAAAATATGTGTATATGCCGATCAGCCATAACATCGATAACATTGATTATCTGGTTATAATAGGTGGGGCAGCAAGTTGACAGTCAGTTCTTGAAGATGATGTGTTGAAAACAGGGAAAATGGGCATGTTTAAGGTCCAATCAACTGTACCAAGAGCCAATTTGTGATGGTTAGATGACTGGTTCAAGACCATCTCCAAAATGGCAGGTTTTGTGGGTCCGAGGACAACTGTTGGGAGTCAACACTTTTTCACGTTTTCTTTAACATCATGTTGAAGGCACGGTATATGAGCATCGCATAAATAACCCAGCAGATGCTCTGGGCAATGTTCTGCTGGGAAACCTTCATTGGGACGTTACTTTGAAATGTACCTCCTACCTAAACATTGTTGCATACCTATTCATCAAGAAGATGTTGTGCCCTAATGCTAGTGGCTGCTGTTGTTAGGACAATACATCCTTTCACACTGCAAATGGCGTTCAGGAATGGAGTTGAACTTATTATCTCAAACCAATTGAGGATCTGTAGGATGTGCCGGGGAAAAAAAGGCAGCTCCATTGAGGGCCTATCACTCAAATTACGAGATTTAAAGAATCTTATGCTTATGATGTGGTGCCAGATACCACAAGACACCTTCAAAGGGGGCTTTGACAAATCGGAGCTGTTTAGAGTAGAGCATGGGAAGTTGGCACAGAGTTCCTGTGTCTCTGTACTTCATACATATTAAGCCTCTATACAGTACCTTATTACAGAGATTTTTTCACTTGGAAACAATACTTGTAGGAAAAAATACATCTGTAATAATGCATCTGATGTGTGCGCACAGGTACTACAGATTCCGACAGGATCATTTTTTGTATTCCTCGGTATGAAATCATAGGTCTATGGAGGTACAGTAGGATCCCACACACTTTTATGAGTGTTTCATTAGAACTCTTTACTGCTTGGAGATTGTAGGGAGCCACAGTCCCATGTATATAAGCCCTTAAAGGGAATCTGTCACCAAAAAATCGCCTGTTAAGAGTACCTTATAGTGCTACATAGTTGTGTCCTATAGCACTTTTTCGTCCTTTTCCTGCATTTATCGTCACTGAGAAATCGATGTTTTAATCAGCCGCTGCCCCGTCTTTCAAGTCAGGCTTGAAGTCAAGGGGGCAGCGGCCTAGGCGTCTCCAATCCTGCTTTTCCGGCCTCTCGCCGCCTTGATTGACACGCCGCATCTCAGTGCCGAGACCGCGCTCTCAGCCCGCATGCGCAGTAAAGGGCTGCTGTAACGCGATCCCGGCTCCGGCTCGTGCACTCAGCCATCTTCAATTTCACTACTGCGCATGCGCCCGCCAGCCTTACATACTCGTGCCCACGCCCGGCATCTTCTCTTCCTGCGCATACAGAGCGCGAGTGTGTAAGGCTGGCGGGCGCATGCGCAGTAGTGAGACTGAAGCCGGCTGAGTGCACGAGCCGGAGCCGGGATCGCTCTACAGCAGCCCTTTACTGCGCATGCGGACTGAGAGCGCGGTCCCGGCACTGAGATGCGGCGTGTCAATCAAGGCGGCAAGAGGCCGGGAAAGCAGGATTGGAGACGCCTAGGCCGCTGCCCCCTTGACTTCAAGCCTGACTTGAAACACGGGGCAGCGGCTGATTAAAACATCGATTTCTCAGTGCCGATAAATGCAGGAAAAGGACGAAAAAGTGCTATAGGACACAACTATGTAGCACTATAAGGTACTCTTAACAGCTCAATAGGCGATTTTTTGGTGACCGGTTCCCTTTAAAGGGGTATTCCCATCAGAGACAATGGGGGCATATCGCTAGGATATGCTCCCATTGTCTGATATGTGCTGGTCCCACCTACAACGAGAACGGAGCGGGGAGAGTTGTGGCTGGAGGATCCCAGGTTTCCTGGGGTCCAGCCACCACTAAGCACCGCTCCTATACAAGTGAATGGGAGCGCACCGCGCATGCGCGGCCCCCGCTCTCATTTATTTAGATGGGGCAGACGGGCCCTTCACTACTTTCCCGGCTCCATTCTCATTGTAGGTGCGGGTCCCAGAGGTGGGACCCACGCCTATCAGACAATGGGGGCATATCATAGCGATATGCCCCCATTGTACGTGATAGGAATACCCCTTTAAGAAGGCCCAAGGCTTCCATAGCAAACAAACGCTCCTGTAATCTCATTGTGAGAAACCGTTCGGTAAATGACCGCTCAGAAGCCATTGTTTCAATTGACAACAGCATGAGGGGTTAAAATTCTGATTGGCATGGTGTTTGATCATGGACTGCCACCTGGTGTCTGCTGTGTAAAACTGCGGGCACCCGGCAGCTACGGTATCCCCTTCAACCCCTGAGCTAGCACCACCTTTAAAGACCTGACATCTGCCACACATGTATGGCATATGTTGGAGAGGGATTAATGTGCCTTTAAGTGATAATTCCAAAAAGTTTTTAAAATAATAACCAGTTTAGTAATGGATTTAATATGGCGAGGGAAAAAAACGAGGATAAAGACACAAATACTGTGCATTCATGAGAAGGAGGGTGGATTATCAGTACCGGACTTGGAACTCTACTTCATTTCTGGCCATATAAAAAATATGTTAATATGGAGCAATATGCAAAGATGTAAGAACATGATAGTGGGAATTAACAAAAGATTGAAAAAATGTAACATCTTTCAAATATTGGAAGCAGGTATCCTGCTGCAACAGGAAGGTAAAAAGATACCACTATTAGAGTTGATGGCTAAAGATTGGAAGGAAGCTAGAGAACTGTGGCCGCAGACTGGGTCCCATACCGATACCATACTGTGGGATAACATTTATCTTACAGAATTAAAGCTAATTGAGCAGAGAATCTGGTGGAAGTATGGAATATATAAACTGGGACAGGTATGGGAAGAGGGGGATATAATTCCCTATGAAGATCATAAAGATAAGTACAGACTGAATAATATAGAGTTGAGGTTTTACTATATACAATTAAAACAAGCATTGAGTAAGACGATAGGAAAAGGTACACAAATTGTTACCCTACCGTCGCCACTAGTTAAAATTATGGAATTGACACCAGGGAGGAAATTAGCTTCCAAAATATATGAAGGCTTGCTACATCAAAAAACTAAGTAGAGCAGTTAGTAGTTTAATGTACAAATGGCAAGGGGTTTTAAATCCCCCATGGGAAGAGTTTTGGGAACTGGCCATACAGGAAAAAAACAGGGTCTCAAAGAATTTTTCACATAGAATTATTCAATTTAATATACTTGTATCGTCTTTACTACTCTCCCAAGACCTTAATGAAGTGTTATAAATCTAAGGCTTTTGGCGGTCGAAAATGTGGAGAGATAGCAGCGGACGATACACATATACTTTGGACATGTGTAAAGATTCAAGAGTTCTGGGCAAAGGTTAATGAAAAAAACGCAATTAGACTTACCGGTAATTCCGTTTCCTTGAATCCACCATGGCGGCCCACAATGAGATTGACCCTTGACCTCTGTAGGGGCAGGAACACATGAAGAGAGTTTAAATTCCCCCCACCCCTCCACCTCCTCAGTGCTTTACAAATTACCCAAAAGGTGGAACAAAAATTAAAAGGATATTGATTCATACCCCTTAATATATATTTTCCCCGTGTAATATTATATACACACACCTCATTTTTTAAATATATATATATATATATATATATATATATATATATATAATATATATTATATATTATATATTATATATATATATATATATATATTTTATTTATTTTTTTATTTTTATTTTTTTGGGATGGGAATAGTACGGGCCGTCATGGTGGATTCAAGGAAACGGAATTACCGGTAAGGCCTCTTTCACACTTGCGTTGTTGGGATCCGGCATGCACTTCCGTTGCCGGAGGTGCCTGCCGGATCCGGAAAAACGCAAGTGTACTGAAAGCATTTGAAGACGGAACGGAAGCTTTCAGTGTTACTATGGCACCCAGGACGCTATTAAAGTCCTGGTTGCCATAGTAGTAGTGGGGAGCGGGGGAGCAGTATACTTACAGTCCGTGCGGCTCCCGGGGCGCTCCAGAATGACGTCAGAGCGCCCCATGCGCATGGATCACGTGATCCATGCGATCACGTGATCCATGCGCTTGGGGCGCCCTGACGTCACTCTGGAGCGCCCGGGGAGCCGCACGGAAGGTAAGTACACTGCTCCCCCGCTTCCCACTACACTTTACCATGGCTGCCAGGACTTTAGCGTCCCGGCAGCCATGGTAACCACTCAGAAAAAGCTAAATGTCGGCTCCGGCAATGCGCCGAAACGACGTTTATCTTAAGGCCGGATCCGGATCAATGCCTTCCAATGGGCATTAATTCCGGATCCGGCCTTGCGGCAAGTGTTCCGGATTTTTGGCCGGAGCAAAAAGCGCAGCATGCTGCGGTATTTTCTCCGGCCAACAAACGTTCCGTACCGGAACTGAAGACATCCTGAACGGATTACTCTCCATTCAGAATGCATTAGGATAATCCTGATCAGGATTCTTCCGGCATAGAGCCCCGACGACGGAACTCTATGCCGGAAGAAAAGAACGCAGGTGTGAAAGAGCCCTAAGTCTAATTGCGGGTTTTCCATTTCATCCACCATGACGGCCCACAATGAGATGTAACAAATGACTAAGTGGGTGGGGATATCGCCTGTAAAACCTTCCGGCCAAAAAGAGCTAGCGATATGCCCCATTGTCTGTGATGGCAAAACCCTTTTAAGCCTTATTCACACAGTCAGTGTTCCGTCAGTGATTTCCATCAGTGATTGTGAGCCAAAACCAGGTGCATGTCAATACAGAACAAGTGCAGATCTTTCCCATATACTTTATTTCTTTGTTGGCTCCACAATCACTGATGGAAGCACTGACGTGTGAATAAGGCCGTGACAAAGAATTCCCTGGTTTTTATACAATTATCGACAAAAATACCTACTCAGTGACCAGATTGTGGGAGATTTTAAGAAGCAAAATAAGCAAGTCCTTCAAGCCTTTTTTCATGCTCTTTGAAATCTAGCACAAACCTCTCTGCTGACATTTACTGGGGGTGAAATGATTTCCCTGATGTTGTTTTCATAGTAAGGTCAAGTAGAATACACATATGACAATTTGCTTTCTGTCATTTTATTATCATCTCTATCTTCTGGCAAGTGCCTTTGTGCATCAGAACGAGAAATACCATGTTCTGACTAGATTCCTTTCATATACCTGGCTGCATATCATTTGAATTAATTGCCCCAATTGAATGGAAATTTGATAACAATGATAATGCAGTTCATTTCTTTGTTCTTAGTGATGACAGAAGTCTGAAAGACTTTTCAAGGATAAAATAATTAATGCCGTTTGATAACTTTGGCATTGGTAAAGCTTTAGCCTAATAACAAAGACATTTAATAAGTTTGGTCAAAGTAACTTTGTTAGGCCTGTTTCACATTTGCGTGTACCATCTCCGGCGGGCTGCTCCATGCTGGCGATGTCTGGGTTTGGCACTGCCGGACGCGACCTGACACCTTCCAGCGCCATTCACTATAATGGGAATCGGTGGAGATCCGGCAACCCGGCAAACCTGCCAATTCTCGGCAGGATGAAAACTGCTGCACCTGCTGGAACAGCCTGCAGGATCTCAAAGAGCTAGTGTCGAAATAAGTTTCATAAGAGTTTGTTGGAAAGGAGCCAATAAGATATTGTTGAGCTGTGAGGCTTACAAATTAATGTAGGACCATGTTACCATTTGCCGTTTAACGGAGAAGAGTCAACTGATCTGGACCCTATGTTAGCTAAAGCTGAGAGCTGCTTACTCTGCACCTAGTGGTTCCATAGGATATTTGGCATCCATGCAATGGACTCTCTGTAAGGGTCCATTCACATGTCCGTAGTGTATTGCGAATCCGCAATACACCGGGCCGGCACCCCTATAGAAATGCCTATTCTTGTCTGCTATTGCGGACAAGAATAGGACATGTTCAATTTTTTTCAGGACCTGCAGCCGGAAATGCGGATGCGGACAGCACAATGTATGCTGTCCACATCCTTTCCGTCCCCATTGAGAATGAATGAGTCCGCACCCGTTCTGCAGAATTATGGAACGGATGCGGACCCATTCTACGGACGTGTGGATGGACCCTTATACTTTTCTTTCCTGGCAGTGGTGCCTTTACATTTTGAATCCCCTGTATTTATCAGTGTAGGACAGTAGCTACTGGACCCATCTGTTAAGAGGGCCTTAGTGTACAATTAAACTTGTTTCACTTATTAAGGGCAAAGTGAGCATGCAGGAGACACATGGGAAACGCGTTGGATAATAGATGCTGTAGGATGATAATTACCATAGCAGATCAGATTGTAGAGTAAAGCACCAAAGTTTCAAGGTGGTCAGATCACACAGGCTAGATTTGGAGGAGGGCACAAATAGCGTTGGGGGGTGGGTGGGGGGGATAATCAGAATAGAGAGAAAGTAATAGAGAGAATCTAAAGCACCCATTGCAGCCATCACATTTTCTCCAGCCCCAGGAAGATGAGATCTCTTATAGGCAGTACTGGAATGAAGCTGTGCTGATCTATGAAAGCTAGTAAAAGTAGAAGCATCCTGGACACAAAACATTACTGGGAGAGACTCACTCACATGAGAAAATAGAGCCTGCAAACTGCATATGAGGAGGTCTGAATCAGTGAAGGAATAAAAATTGCAAATTGAGTGTAGTTTTTCACTGAAGGTAACCAATAACATATGTCAAAATCATGTTTAGTAAAGACTACGAAGACCTTTTGGCATACAAAACATATTTTTTACATATGTTATTAGTTACCTGCCTGAAGTGGGTCATGTGATAGCATCTCTTATGTTTTCTTTTTTCATCAGACCGAGTCCAAATCTGTACAAAAATGGATCGGTGAGGCAAAGGATTTCGTTCTGAACCAACACACAGCCTCAGAGGATTCAGAAGGGCTACAGAGACAGCTGGACCAGTGCATGGTAATGTATTCCACTGTACTGAACGAGTGATGGGAACACTTCATTCCATAGAAGGGTCTTTTTATCATGGAGATTCTGTATACTTAATATGCTTTCGGAATGCGATATGTCTTTAGAAAATGAGTAAAACAAGCTCAGTGTATTCATTGAGTTTCATGTTTTTAAGATTTTTGTTATATATTTTCACGGTTTGTTTTCTGTTTCATTTTTAGGGCTCTTTCACACTTGCGTTGTTCTTTTCCGGCATAGAGTTCCGTCGTCGCGGCTCTATCCCGGAAGAATCCTGATCAGGATTATCCCCATGCATTCTGAATGGAGAGAAATCCGTTCAGGATGCATCAGGATGTCTTCAGTTCCGGAACGGAACGTTTTTTGGCCGGAGAAAATACCGCAGCATGCTGCGCTTTTTGCTCCGGTCAAAAATCCTGAACACTTGCCGCAAGGCCGGATCCTGAATTAATGCCCATTGAAAGGCATTAATCCGGATCCGGCCTTAAGCTAAACGTCGTTTCGGCGCATTACCGGATCCGACGTTTAGCCTTTTCTGAATTGTTACCATGGCTCCCAGGACACTAAAGTCCTGTTTGCCATGGTAAAGTGTAGTGGGGAGCGGGGGGAGCAGTATACTTACCGTCCGTGCGGCTCCCGGGGCGCTTCAGAGTGACGTCAGGGCGCCCCACGCGCATGGGTGACGTGATCACATGGATCACGTCATCCATGCGCATGGGGCGCTCTGACGTCATTCTGGAGCGCCCTGGGAGCCGCACGGACTATAAGTATACTGCTCCTCCGCTCCCCACTACTACTATGGCAGCCAGGACTTTAATAGCGTCCTGGCTGCCATAGTAACACTGAACGCTTTTTGAAGACGGATCCGTCTTCAAATGCTTTCAGTTCACTTGCGTTGTTCCGGATCCGGCGGGCACCTCCGGCAAATGGAGTGCACGACGGATCCGGACAATGCAAGTGTGAAAGAGCCCTTAGTAAGTCCAATTTATACAAGCCTTCCAACCGTACACTTGGTAAAGGGGCTTTCCCATGAATAGTATTTATCACCTATCAACACGATAGGAGATAAAAGGTATGATCGCTGTGGTCCCGACTGCTGGGACGACCACGAATCACGAGTCTCAAGTCCCCTGTGTAGATGGAACGGTGGGGTACATTTGTAACCGCCATTTAATTCATTTCTGAGGGACTGCCAAGTGCTTGACTGTCTAATTGAAGAGAAGGGAGCTTGTATATAAAACGTAACATTTTGATAGATTTTTATATGTGTTAGTTGTTTTGTAGTTTTCAACCCCACATCGTTCATTGGTTGGAAATGATCTCTTACATTTTACATTGCGCAGGTATTTGTGAATGGAAATTGCAATGACAACACCAGCTGTAAAAATAGCATCCAGTTCAGATCGGGGATGTGCCTTACACAAATAGAGTTGGCTTGCTTCAGCCTCTTAGGACTGGAGCCTATTTTTGTGTTGTCCAGATGACTCATGTACATTTCGCTTCCATCTTTCTAGGCTCTCGTGAACGAAATGGAAGCTGTGGAAGGATGTTTAAGCAAGTTAAACGAAGCAGAATCGGGACTCAAGAACCACTCAGATACCATGATCTATACGTGGATAGTGCCGAGACTCGCTGACCAGCAGGCACAGTGGGAAAGGCTAAGTAAACAGGTAAAAGAGACATCTACTATAAAGCTGAGATGTACTAGAGAACATGCATCAGGTCGCATATAGGGGATTATGAAGAGCAATCAGATACTTATTAATACGTTAGCGAACCTTTTGGTTGATTTGGACCAGAGTTTTTACTCTTGTCGGTAGCAGTCACATTGTTGTCTTGTTACATGAAACTTATTTACAGATAAGTACAAGTCCCTTGATTTGGGCAATATATAATATCGACTGTTTTCAGATATTTCTGAGAATTATAAAAAAAAAATCAGTTCTGCTGTAACTGTTCTCATTATGAGAATATTAGTAAGTAAGCCTGCAACACAACGAAGACACTTTGTCAGTAGAGTAGACTACATTTAGACCGTTTTCCGATGCCACGCCCCGTTTTTTTAGACCTGGAGTGAGCGGCGAGAAGTCGCAGACTGCTGCGGAAAGGATCTTTGCGTTGCAATCTGCGCCAGAAATAAACTTAATTTAGGCGTATTTCTGTGTGATAAACGACCCCCTGACTGGCAATTCATTTTTAATAAATTATAAACATTTAAAAAAAGCTTATTACTAGTACCTTTCCTTTGCTTGCTTTCGTGTAGAATTTTCCCTTATGTATGTAACATCTTACTATGTAGTTGAAGTCAGTTTTCCTTGAGTCCCCGTTGAGATTTAACAAACGGTGTGGTTGCTTTTTAAAAAAGTACCTATGATAAAATCTGGAGAGAAACTCATTAATCCTGCTGACCACGCCCACTTTACCACCCGCTTTTCAAAACTGGAATGAGTGGTGTAAGAATGCGAAAACATTCATAAAACGCCCCACTTTTCAACTTTTTTTCACACAGAGTTCTGAAGGGTGTGATAAAATCCCCTCTAAAGTGTCCAGCATTACTCCATATTTGCTTCTGTTTTTCTTCCTAGGTAATTCATCAGATGAACAGGCTGTCTGAAAGTCAAGAGAAGGCTGTAAATTTGAAGAAAGACTTGGCAGAAATGCAAGAATGGATGACACAAGCCGAAGAGGAATATTTGGAAAAGGATTTTGAGTACAAGTCTCCAGAAGAGCTTGAGAGTGCAGTGGAAGAAATGAAAGTAAGTAACTTCACTTCAAATGAAGAAATGACCAACAACTCAACATATTCTAGGTTTAGTGTTGTTTCCAAAAATTATGGTGAAATATACGCCTCTTTTTGGTGTAGTTTAGGTGCAGATTTTGTCTTAAATGGGTTTTGCGCCTTTTCCCCTCCCCTTTTCCAAGGTGGCGGAAAAAGGGGGCGTGACGTGGGCGGGGAAGAGGGCGGTCTGTCTCATTTAGCATTTTCCATGCCACTTTATGGTGTGGAAAATGGTCTTAAACTATGCCAGCAAGGGAGCTTAGTAGTTTAAACCATGTCTCAGAGCTGGCGGAACCAAGTACCACAGTTATGTGGAGGCGTGCGCCTCTACATAACTTAGGCGCAACTGCCGCCAGCGCTGGGGTATTAAGACCAGTGTATAAATCGCCGGTCTTAATAAATGACTCTCTATGTTGGTACAGGAAATAAACCAGCACCTCTTTAATAAAATCTGCCTTTTATATAAGTTGACATAACTTACCATAGGCTTACGCATTTTTAACTTAATGTTCTTAACTGTAGCTTTGACTGTGAATGGTTTGAAATATGTCAGTGTATGACAATTTTTTTGATGTACAGTGAAAGGAGATATTCATTAGAGGTGCTGTGATCTTTTTCTTAAGATTAATCTCTCAATGTACTCCACAGGTTTATGAAAAAAAAATTTTTATTGTCTTTCTCAGTGGTTTGATACTAAGCATTCGCTACAGCTACAGCTGTTTACTGATCATTTCAAATGTTCGTATACTTTTCTTGAATGTTTGTAATTTTTCTTGCAAACCCTTGCAAGAAATAGACCTCACTTGTTAATATAATAAAAAAAAAATGATATTTTTACGTTTAAAGAGAGCCAAGGAGGATGTGTTGCAGAAAGAAGTGCGAGTTAAGATCTTGAAAGATAACATTATGGCTATGGCTGCCAAGAAACCAGCTGGTGGCCAGGATTTGACATTGGAGCTAAAAGATGTTCTGGACAATTATCAACTTCTGTGCAATAGAATCCGAGGGAAGTGCCACACGTTAGAGGTAGGTTTCTGTCCACTGGGTTTGTTTGTCTCATCACTCTAAAACAGTTATACAGGGTGTTTCAAAAAGATGGACCCGATTTCATAGCAGTATATTTTACAATGGCAACAAGTTATAAATAATTTAATGAGTTCTCAAGTTTTTGTAACCGTTTTGAAATACTCTATGTGCCCTCTGCCTGCTGTACTGACAACATTGAGACAACAGTGGAAGCTGTCCCAAACGCCTCTCAAAGTATCTTCTTCCACTGAAGTAACCGCTGGCACAGTTCTCTTTTTGAGGTCAACCAGATTAGCTGCTAATGGTGGCACAAAAACGTTCACTTTTGGGAAATTACTTTTATGCCCATGCTCTACGAGGGTTCCCAACCTTTTGTATGTTGTGAGCCACATTCAACATCAGTGATTGTCTGGAGCAACAGGCAATTCAGAAATAGAGGAGAGAAATGTTGAATGTGGAGAAACAAAAAGCATTAAAATTGCAAACATTTTCTGATAAATATTTTAGTGTGCACTTTAACACTGGTATTATACTAACCAAATTGGCACTGTTTGGTGGTAAATCTAGGAAAAGTATACAAAAATGTCAATTGCCATAACATATGGTCATCATAACTCATGGTGAGCCACACAGAAGGGGTATCGCGAACCACATGTGGCTCCCGAGCCACTAGTTGGGGACCACTGCTCTAGAGTTTTGTGTGAATTCTCTAATCCCCATGTGTGCACATTGTGAATGTTAACTTTACCACTTGGTCATATGTTGGTCCATCACTCAAAATCGCAGTAAGAAGCTATGATCCTCAATGCTCTGCAACATTGCATCACTAAATTCGACATACTTTCCTTTGTGACTTGCACAAAAGTCTGTACCATTTGCATCCTGGTTAAACCTTCTTGCGAATGACTGAGGCTAGCGGTTGTTTATGCACTGGGAGGGCATGTAGCTGTAATTATTTGAAACTGTATGACCCCTTCTTTGAAGTGGTAAGGGTTTCATCCATGGGCAGTCCATGATTTCAGAGATGCTTTTTGCATTTCCCATTTAAAGGTGTGTATGTGTTTTAGGGACATTCTTAGGTATTTTGGGATGTTCCTGGGGAGTGGGGCTTAAATGTGGCGAGTTTGCCTTTTCACATGTGAGTAAGTATGAAGACATAACACAGTGTATGGGGCAGATTGATCATAGCCCAGTGGCATACGCCAGGCTGTGATAACCAGGTGCGCTGCCAGATGCTACCCCTGATTTATGACGCGGCGTGCACCCCGTCATTCGGCATCCGGCAGTCCATGCGCCTCAACTAAAATCAACACCAGCCCCTGGCTACCGTAGATTTCAGTATTCTTTTACAACAGAAAACGCTTAAAAAAACTTTTTTTTTTTTTTTTTTTTTTTTTTTTTTTTAACCAAGGATTAGCACCAATATTTTGCTCTATACAACCTTGCATATGACCTTTATTTAGAAAAATAATGTTTCCTGAAAAACATCAGTTATCCAGATTAAATTCTAGCACTGATTGAGGTTGGCAGGAAAGTGTCCCCTGACGCCAATTGATCTATTAATGAGATTCACTACCATTCAAGTAAATGATATTTCTTGGTTTAGAAGTTGTAAAGACACCTTCACGGGGCTTTATGTGAAGCAGAAGTAGGATAGAAGTATTGTTCCCTGAGAATGTAGCTATGCGAAAACAATAATCGCGAATCCTCATGGGTTTTGGATTGGCCTTGAGAATTCTGAGTGTTACAGCCTTGTGGATCTGCTCTCTTGTAGGAAGTGTGGTCCTGCTGGATAGAGCTTCTTCATTTCCTCAATCTGGAGACTGCATGGTTAAATACATTGGAAGAACGGATACAGAACACTGCAGTCCTCCCTGATAAAGCGGAAACTGTTCATGAAGAATTGGAGGTAGGAGTATTATTGGCAAGAGTCCTCTAAAACTTTTCTTTTCCAGTAGTCACTGGGAGAGTCCATCGTTTGTGATGTGGTCTATGGTGGGATACATACACGGACTCCCCCTGGTAGGGTTCACATTTGCATTGGAGGTTGCATTAGGAGCCTCTATCTTTAGAATCTGGTATAAAAAAAAAGTAGGACATAATGGTTAGTAAAATTATGGACATAACGGAAAGCCAATGGACCCCATTATAGTCAGAGTAGTCCATTGGGTGCCATTGGTGTCCGTCATCAGTCCAGTCTGGCACTTCTGTTATTTTTGTTCTTCTGCCAATGTGATTGAGCAGAAAAACAGAAATTATACCAGAAGAGTAGTGGCAATGTGAACAAGCGCTTGGACATACAGGATATTATGTTTATGGGAAAGATATGCAAATGGGTAAACCCCGTTACCAGCTCCACCCTGCAGGGCTCAGCTAACTGGCGTGCACGGTGAGGCCGAGCTCCAACAGAAAAAAAAGAACGAGAATCCAGCACTGCCGTCTCTGATAAAACCGAATACTTTATTTGGAAGATTACACATAGGAAGAAACTTGACGCATTTCAGGCTGTATGTGCCCTTTGTCAAATCTCTATACTAAGGGCATGAACAGCCCCAAACGCGTCAAGTTTCTTCCTGCGTGTAATCTTCTAAATAAAGTATTCGATTTTATCAGAGACGGCAGTGCTGGATTCTCGTTCTTACTTAATGCGAAAGATATATGTCAATGACCAATGTGTCTTTCACTACAATGAGAAGAGCTGTGGATGGAAGGATAGATTTGTTTTTTCTTTGATTTCTATTTAGAAGGCATTGGAACAATCAAAAATAGGTTTTAAAGGAGTTTTCTAGGAGTAGAGTATTGATGACCTATCCTGAGGATGGGTCATCAATATCTGATCGGTGGGATTCTGACACCCAACACTGCCACCAGTTAGGCCTCTTTCACACTTGCGTTGTTGGGATCCGGCATGCACTTCCGTTGCCGGAGGTGCCTGCCGGATCCGTAACAACGCAAGTGTACTGAAAGCATTTGAAGACGGAACCGTCTTCCAAATGCTTTCAGTGTTACTATGGCACCCAGGACGCTATTAAAGTCCTGGTTGCCATAGTAGGAGCGGGGAGCGGGGGAGCGGTATACTTACAGTCCGTGCGGCTCCCCGGGCGCTCCAGAATGACGTCAGAGCGCCCCATGCGCATGGATGACGTGATCCATGTGATCACGTGATCCATGCGCTTGGGGCGCCCTGACGTCACTCTGGAGCGCCCGGGGAGCCGCACGGACGGTAAGTACACTGCTCCCCCGCTCACCGCTACACTTACCATGGCTGTCAGGACTTTAGCGTCCCGGCAGCCATGGTAACCACTCTGAAAAAGCTAAATGTCGGCTCCGGCAATGTGCCGAAACGACGTTTAGCTTAAGGCCGGATCCGGATCAATGCCTTTCAATGGGCATTGATCCCGGATCCGGCCTTGCGGCAAGTCTTCAGGATTTTTGGCCGGAGCAAAAAGCGCAGCATGCTGCGGTATTTTCTCCGGCCAAAAAACGTTCCGTACCGGAACTGAAGACATCCTGATGCATCCTGAACGGATTACTCTCCATTCAGAATGCATTAGGATAATCCTGATCAGGATTCTTCCGGCATAGAGTCCCGACGACGGAACTCTATGCCGGAAGACAATAACGCAGGTGTGAAAGAGCCCTTAGCTGTTTGAGGAGGCTGTAGCGTGCTGTGTCCTCCTCACAGCATACTGAGCACAGCGCTGTTCATTGTATAGGGGCTGTGCTTGGTATTGATATGAAGGGGGCTGAGCTGTACATAGGTCATCTAACGAATGAATGTGACGTCACTGACCTAAGAAGAGGCCACATCACTTACTGCAGGACCATAGCTCCTTCGAACAACTGATCGGCGGGGGTGGCGGGAGTCAGACCCCTAATCATCAGTTTTAGATGACCTATTGTGAGGGTACATCATTAAAGCGGTTATGTTATCTGAAATAATGCTGGATGGTTGCCACTCCACCAGTTTTCGAGCCTGGTGCTCTGTGATGGGGTATTGTCCCAACTTTGTAGTGTACAAAAAAATCTCGGCACTCAGTTATAGAATGCAAATTAATCCAATATTTATTTTATCCGAATTGTTTTCACTGTAATTGGCCAACGTTTCGGTCCATCCCGGACCTTGTTCACGGCCTAAGAGTAAATGTAGTCCTGAAATCTGTGTTGTTATCTGAGACATTGGAGGTATGTCGCTAGGATATGCCACCAATGTTAGATAGGTGCAGGGGTCCCAGAGGTGGGATCCGCACCTATCTCTAGAGTGGGGCCCCCCCAAGTGAATGAGATTGTACTGTGCATGCGCCCCTCTCTATTCATCTCTATGGGGCTGCCGGAAATAGCCGAGCCGGCGCTCAGCTGTTTTCAGAACTCCTATAGAAGTGACTTGAAGGTGTCCGCACGTTTACTTTGGGGACCCCATTCTAGAGAGAGGGACCCGCACCTACAGTATGTGGTATGCAACCAATGTCTCGAAACCGCTTTGAAGGTGGACATACCTTTTAATTGTTTCAAATATTTTAGTGTGACCACTGACATTTATTTTCCCATTCGGTTGACTGGTCACTTGAACATTTTTTGGATTATTGGCTTCTAGCTTTCTTCTCCATGAATTTACTTCTCATGTTTCTACTTGTACATATTTCATACTAAATACTAATTTAAAGTACATTTTATTTACCATTTACCACTCAGTTTTATTTTTTCGCTCCTTGTAGTGAACTCTTGAGCTGATTTATCTCATGCAGTTCTCGTCTCTCATTCTCCAGACATTAGAGTCAATCCTACGACATCCAGCAGATAACAGAACTCAGATCCGTGAGCTTGGTCAAACCTTGATTGACGGAGGGATACTAGATGACATCATCAGTGACAAGCTGGAGGTGTTTAATGCCCACTATGAGGAGCTAAGTCATTTAGTAAGTGCAGAAGTTATTACTATCCAGTAGCAGTCCTTTCTATTATTTTCATTCATTTCCTGAGCTTTGATGTTCTAGAGAAGCTCCGTTGTGGAATTTTGGAGAAAAAATAGCTTTTTATTATTTATGCAAATGAGGTCTTCAGTGCACTGAGGGTCGCGGCTGCACTGGAATGCTGAGGTGCACTGAGGGGCTGGCCCATGGAGCACGGCCTTCTCTTCAAACAGCTGATCGGCGGGGTTGCTGGGTGTCAGACCCCCGCCGATCTGATATTGATGACCTATCCTGAGGATCGGTCATCAATATTAAAATCCCAGAAAACCCCTTTAATTTCGGAGTTAAAGGAGTTAGCCACTTTTTGGTGGCTTTTTGGCAATCCCCCTCCCCTCCTAGCTAGACCTGCAAATGTGAAACGGTGACTTTTATGTCAGATTTTTCTAGAAATAAAGGGAGACTGTCAGTAAGACATAGTTTTTTTTATGATATATTTTAGATTTTTATTATATTACTGATTATTCACTTTAATCTTGCCTGTCATACCATCTGCAGTATTCTCTGATGGGGACAGTGTGGCCTTCAGATCGCTATCGCTCCAGAGCCTTGTTTAGTTATACAGGTCCTTATCTTGTGTATCAGCACATTCCCTGGGAAGGCAGTCCATAGACTTTCCTGCGGGAACAGCATACCGGCATGGAGGTGGAGTTTGGCTATAGGGAAGGTGACTTTGAAAGTTGTGTAAGGATTATGAAGCTGGATTACAATTCTGAGGATATTCTTTCCCCTCAGGCAGTGAACCGGCAAATTTTGTTGGAGCGGCACCTGCAGACCCTGCGTGAGAGTGATCATATGTTGCAAGCGCTGCAGGAATCCCTAGAAGAGCTGGACAAACAGCTAACCACGTACCTGACCGATAGGGTGGATGCCCTGCGATTACCTCAGGAGGCTCAGGTATCTCAGCCGTGTCTTTCATGTCTTCATTTGCAACTCAATCCCTTATTTCTGTGTTAGTATTGTGGTCCCTGGGAGGAGGTGAGGCGTTCCTCAGGGACTTCTTTATTCACTGTCTACTGTCGAAATTGGAATGCAGATACATTTTCTCCTTGACGCAGGTTAATGTTGTACTTTTCTCTTAATTCAAACTCATGTATTTAGTGCAGGGATCAGCAACCTCTGGCACGGCAGCTGTTCTGAAACTACAACTCCCAGAATCCTTCTTTCACTCCTATGGGAGTTATGCCTCATTCACACGTCAGTGATTTGCATCAGTGATTGTGAGCCAAAACCAGGAGTGGAGCCTCCACAGACATAAGGTCTAAGGTAAAGATCGGCACCTGTTCTGGGTTTAGAGCCGCACCTGGTTTTGGCTCAAAATGACTGTTGGAAATCACTGACCAAACACTGACTGTGTGAATGAGGCCTTACAAGAACAGCCGAGTAAGGCCTCATGCACACGACCGTTGTGTGTTTTGCAGATGGCGTCCGTGTGTGTTCCGCAATTTGCAGAACGTCACGGACAGCCTTTAATATAACTGCCTATTCTTGTCCGCAAAGCGCGGACAAGAATAGGACATGTTATATATTTTTTGCGGACCACGGAACGGAGCATTGGATGCGGACAGCACACAGAGTGCTGTCCGCATCTTTTGCGGCCCCATTGAAGTGAATGGGTGCGCATCTCAGCCGCCAAAACTGCGGCTCGGATGAGGAACAAAACAACGGCCGTGTGCATGAGGCCTAAGTGTGCATGCTGGGAGTTGTAGTTTCTCAGCAGCTGGAGTGCTGAAGGTTGCTGATCCCTGATCTAGTGTCATATCTTGCGGGTCTCATGTGCCTTTAACACCGTGATTGACAAGGATTTTTTATTTTATTTTTTTGACACTGTGCTGCCATCTGCTGGATTACATGTGAATGTACTTGTTTCCTTGTACTTTAGCTGAAACCAAATTCACAGAGGAAACCTTCATTTCCTAATTAGATTGTTTCTCTCGTGTGCTCACATGCATGAATGGAGCAGCAGCGCCCATTTCTGACCATCTGCTCTGTCCATTTCCTTGGGGGCCCCTGTTCTCGTGATCGATGGGGGTTCCAGCTGTAGGACCGCAACTGATCGACTAGTAGTCTCCTATTTGGTGGATAGGGGATAATTATCTTTAACTGGAATACCCCTTTTAGAGTATTTCGTGTGATGTGGATTTGTATGCAGAAAATCCACATAAAAAAAATGGGCTAAAAACTGCACTTAAATCCGCACTCACGGTTTTTGAGCGGTATATGATGCGGATTTTCTGTGGATTTTAACAAACTCATTGTTTCAAGTCTATGGGAAAATCATAATACATTGGTCGTAGATCCACTGCGGATTTTAAAAGCCGTACCACGGGTCAGTTTCCGCAGATACAAAATACGCACTGTGTGCATCTCATTCACTTTACTGGTCCTACGTTACGCTGCAGATTTTCTGCCATGAAAATCCGCACAGAAAATTTATGCTGCAGATTCACCCTGTGCAATGGAGAGGGTTAAATCCACAGCGAATTCTGCAGCAGTCACGTGAGGATGTACCTGTAATGAGCACATTTAATGCGATGGACACCAATTACAAACCTTTGTTCCAATTTTATCATGAGGCACGTTTGGAAGTCAAAGGGCCCTGTTCACACGAGGGTGCAGTTTGCTCATGCAGTGTATTAATTGTTGAACCCCATCAAAAGTGACGCCTGAATTGGGAAGTATTAGTGAAATTCTAATTCTTCTGCACTTGTTGGTCTGTTCTTAGCTTTCACTAAATTTAAGAGAAAAATGCACCAAAATGTGTATTAGGGCTCATGCCCACGACCGTATGTATTTAGGGATCTGCAAAACGCGGATCCGTAAAAAAAAAAAGAACTGGATGATATCCATGTGACGTCCGTGTTACATCCATTTTTTTTTTCAGATCTATTGTAACAATGCCAGGATATGTTCTATTCATTTTTTATTTTTTTTTGGCGGAACATACATGTGGACATATGGACACGGAATGCACACGGAGTCATTTATGTTTTTATTCAAGCCCCATTGAAATGAATGGTTCCGTATACGGACCTGTAAAAAAAAAAAAATGAAATGGAATTAAAATAAGTTTGTTTGCATGAACCCTTAGGCCCCTTTTACACGGGCGAGAATTCCGCGCGGGTGCAATACGTGAGGTGAACGCATTGCACCCGCACTGAATCCGGACCCATTTACTTCAATGGGGCTGTGCAGATGAGCGGTGATTTTCACTTCAATGGGGCCGCAAAAGATGTGGACAGCACACGGAGTTGCTCCGTTCCGTGGCCCTGCAAAAAAAAAAATATAGCAGGACAAGAATAGGCATTTCTACAATGGGCGGGCCGCCCGCTCCGTTCTGCAAATTGCGGAAGACACACAGGCGGCTTCTGTTTTCTGCGGATCTGCGGTTTGCGGACTGCAAAAATTGAATGGTCGTGTGCATGAAGCCTTACAGAAAGGCCACTGGAGGCGGACAGCATTTTTTCTGCACTAATCGTCAGCTGCTGAGCAGGGGGTCCGCCGTCAGTGACAGCAGGGCACCCCATAGGTCATCATTATCTTTTCCAGGACCACCCCTTTAACGCTAGGTTAACCACCTCCGGACCGCTGTACGCAGATTCGCGTTCCGGAGGTGGCAGCCCTGCGCTCAGCGACGCATATACGCGTCATCTCGCGTGAGGCGGGATTTCCTGTGAACGCGCGCACACAGGCGCGCGCGCTCACAGGAACGGAAGGTAAGAGAGTTGATCTCCAGCCTGCCAGCGGCGATCGTTCGCTGGCAGGCTGGAGATGTGTTTTTTTTAACCCCTAACAGGTATATTAGACGCTGTTTTGATAACAGCGTCTAATATACCTGCTACCTGGTCCTCTGGTGGTCCCCTTTGTTTGGATCGACCACCAGAGGACACAGGTAGCTCAGTAAAGTCCCACCAAGCACCACTACACTACACTACACCCCCCCCCGTCACTTATTAACCCCTTATTAGCCCCTGATCACCCCTGATCACCCCATATAGACTCCCTGATCACCCCCCTGTCATTGATTACACCCCTGTCATTGATCAACCCCCTGTAAAGCTCCATTCAGATGTCCGCATGATTTTTACGGATCCACTGATAGATGGATTGGATCCGCAAAACGCATCCGGACGTCTGAATGAAGCCTTACAGGGGCGTGATCAATGACTGTGGTTATCACCCCATATAGACTCCCTGATCACACCCCTGTCATTGATCAACCCCCTGTAAAGCTCCATTCAGATGTCCGCATGATTTTTACGGATGCACTGATAGATGGATCGGATCCGCAAAACGCATCCGGACGTCTGAATGAAGCCTTACAGGGGCATGATCAATGACTGTGGTGATCACCCCATATAGACTCCCTGATCACCCCCCTGTCATTGATTACCCCCCTGTCATTGATCAACCCCCTGTAAAGCTCCATTCAGATGTCCGCATGATTTTTACGGATCCACTGATAGATGGATCGGATCCGCAAAACGCATCCGGACGTCTGAATGAAGCCTTACAGGGGCGTGATCAATGACTGTGGTTATCACCCCATATAGACTCCCTGATCACACCCCTGTCATTGATCAACCCCCTGTAAAGCTCCATTCAGATGTCCGCATGATTTTTACGGATGCACTGATAGATGGATCGGATCCGCAAAACGCATACGGACGTCTGAATGAAGCCTTACAGGGGCGTGATCAATGACTGTGGTTATCACCCCATATAGACTCCCTGATCACCCCCCTGTCATTGATTACACCCCTGTCATTGATTACCCCCCTGTAAAGCTCCATTCAGATGTCCGCATGATTTTTACGGATGCACTGATAGATGGATCGGATCCGCAAAACGCATCCGGACGTCTGAATGAAGCCTTACAGGGGCATGATCAATGACTGTGGTTATCACCCCATATAGACTCCCTGATCACCCCCCTGTCATTGATTACACCCCTGTCATTGATTACCCCCCTGTAAAGCTCCATTCAGATGTCCGCATGATTTTTACGGATGCACTGATAGATGGATCGGATCCACAAAACGCATCCGGACGTCTGAATGAAGCCTTACAGGGGCGTGATCAATGACTGTGGTTATCACCCCATATAGACTCCCTGATCACCCCCCTGTCATTGATTACACCCCTGTCATTGATTACCCCCCTGTAAAGCTCCATTCAGATGTCCGCATGATTTTTACGGATGCACTGATAGATGGATCGGATCCGCAAAACGCATACGGACGTCTGAATGAAGCCTTACACGGGCGTGATCAATGACTGTGGTTATCACCCCATATAAACTCCCTGATCACCCCCCTGTCATTGATCACCCCCCCTGTCATTGATCACCCCCCTGTCATTGATCACCCCCCCTGTCATTGATCACCCCCCCTGTCATTGATCACCCCCCCTGTCATTGATCACCCCCCCCTGTCATTAATCACCCTCTGTAAGGCTCCATTCAGACATTTTTTTGGCCCAAGTTAGCGGAATTTTTTTTTTTTTTTTCTTACAAAGTCTCATATTCCACTAACTTGTGTCAAAAAATAAAATCTCACATGAACTCACCATACCCCTCACGGAATCCAAATGCGTAAAATTTTTTAGACATTTATATTCCAGACTTCTTCTCACGCTTTAGGGCCCCTAGAATGCCAGGGCAGTATAAATACCCCACATGTGACCCCATTTCGGAAAGAAGACACCCCCAGGTATTCCGTGAGGGGCATATTGAGTCCATGAAAGATTGAAATTTTTGTCCCAAGTTAGCGGAACGGGAGACTTTGTGAGAAAAAAAATAAAAAATATCAATTTCCGCTAACTTGTGCCCAAAAAAAAAAATTTCTATTAACTCGCCATGCCCCTCATTGAATACCTTGGGGTGTCTTCTTTCCAAAATGGGGTCACATGTGGGGTATTTATACTGCCCTGGCATTCTAGGGGCCCCAAAGCGTGAGAAGAAGTCTGGTATCCAAATGTCTAAAAATGCCCTCCTAAAATGAATTTGGGCCCCTTTGCGCATCTAGGCTGCAAAAAAGTGTCACACATGTGGTATCGCCGTACTCAGGAGAAGTTGGGGAATGTGTTTTGGGGTGTCATTTTACATATACCCATGCTGGGTGAGATAAATATCTTGGTCAAATGCCAACTTTGTATAAAAAAATGGGAAAAGTTGTCTTTTGCCAAGATATTTCTCTCACCCAGCATGGGTATATGTAAAATGACACGCCAAAACACATTCCCCAACGTCTCCTGAATACGGCGATACCACATGTGTGACACTTTTTTGCAGCCTAGGTGGGCAAAGGGGCCCACATTCCAAAGAGCACCTTTAGGATTTCACAGGTCATTTACCTACTTACCACACATTAGGGCCCCTGGAAAATGCCAGGGCAGTATAACTACCCCACAAGTGACCCCATTTTGGAAAGAAGACACCCCAAGGTATTCCGTGAGGGGCATGGCGAGTTCCTAGAATTTTTTATTTTTTGTCACAAGTTAGTGGAAAATGATGATTTTTTTTTTTTTTTTTTTTTCATACAAAGTCTCATATTCCACTAACTTGTGACAAAAAATAAAAACTTCCATGAACTCACTATGCCCATCAGCGAATACCTTGGGGTCTCTTCTTTCCAAAATGGGGTCACTTATGGGGTAGTTATACTGCCCTGGCATTCTAGGGGCCCAAATGTGTGGTAAGGAGTTTGAAATCAAATTCTGTAAAAAATGACGAGTGAAATCCGAAAGGTGCTCTTTGGAATATGGGCCCATTTGCCCACCTAGGCTGCAAAAAAGTGTCACACATCTGGTATCTCCGTATTCAGTAGAAGTTGGGGAATGTGTTTTGGAGTGTCATTTTACATATACCCATGCTGGGTGAGAGAAATATCTTGGCAAAAGACAACTTTTCCCATTTTTTTATACAAAGTTGGCATTTGACCAAGATATTTATCTCACCCAGCATGGGTATATGTAAAATGACACCTCAAAACACATTCCCCAACTTCTCCCGAGTACGGAGATACCAGATGTGTGACACTTTTTTGCAGCCTAGGTGGGCAAAGGGGCCCACATTCCAAAGAGCACCTTTCGGATTTCACTCGTCATTTTTTACAGAATTTGATTTCAAACTCCTTACCACACATTTGGGCCCCTAGAATGCCAGGGCAGTATAACTACCCCATAAGTGACCCCATTTTGGAAAGAAGAGACCCCAAGGTATTCGCTGATGGGCATAGTGAGTTCATGGAAGTTTTTATTTTTTGTCACAAGTTAGTGGAATATGAGACTTTGTATGAAAAAAAAAAAAGAAAAAAAAATCATCATTTTCCACTAACTTGTGACAAAAAATAAAAAATTCTAGGAACTCGCCATGCCCCTCACGGAATACCTTGGGGTGTCTTCTTTCCAAAATGGGGTCACTTGTGGGGTAGTTATACTGCCCTGGCATTCTAGGGGCCCAAATGTGTGGTAAGTAGTTTGAAATCAAATTCTGTAAAAATTGACCTGTGAAATCCGAAAGGTGCTCTTTGGAATATGGGCCCCTTTGCCCACCTAGGCTGCAAAAAAGTGTCACACATCTGGTATCTCCGTACTCAGGAGAAGGTGGGGAATGTGTTTTGGGGTGTCTTTTTACATATACCCATGCTGGGTGAGATAAATATCTTGGTCAAATGCCAACTTTGTATAAAAAAAATGGGAAAAGTTGTCTTTTGCCAAGATATTTCTCTCACCCAGCATGGGTATATGTAAAATGACACCCCAAAACACATTCCCCACCTTCTCCTGAGTACGGCAATACCAGATGTGTGACACTTTTTTGCAGCCTAAGTGGGCAAAGAGGCCCATATTCCAAAGAGCACCTTTCGGATTTCACAGGTCATTTTTTTACAGAATTTGATTTCAAACTCCTTACCACACATTTGGGCCCCTAGAATGCCAGGGCAGTCTAACTACCCCACAAGTGACCCCATTTTGGAAAGAAGAGACCCCAAGGTATTCGCTGATGGGCATAGTGAGTTCATAGAACTTTTTATTTTTTGTCACAAGTTAGTGGAATATGAGACTTTGTAAGAAAAAAAAAAAAAAAATCATCATTTTCCGCTAACTTGTGACAAAAAATAAAAAGTTCTATGAACTCACTATGCCCATCAGCGAATACCTTAGGGTGTGTACTTTCCGAAATGGGGTGATTTGTGGGGTGTGTGTTCTGTCTGGTCATTGTAGAACCTCAGGAAACATGACAGGTGCTCAGAAAGTCAGAGCTGCTTCAAAAAGCGGAAATTCACATTTTTGTACCATAGTTTGTAAACGCTATAACTTTTACCCAAACCATTTTTTTTTTACCCAAACATTTTTTTTTTATCAAAGACATATAGAACAATAAATTTAGAGCAAAATTTATATATGGATGTCGTTTTTTTTGCAAAATTTTACAACTGAAAGTGAAAAATGTCATTTTTTTGCAAAAAAATCGTTAAATTTCGATTAATAACAAAAAAAGTAAAAATGTCAGCAGCAATGAAATACCACCAAATGAAAGCTCTATTAGTGAGAAGAAAAGGAGGCAAAATTCATTTGGGTGGTAAGTTGCATGACCGAGCAATAAACGGTGAAAGTAGTGTAGGTCAGAAGTGTAAAAAGTGGCCTGGTCTTTCAGGGTGTTTAAGCACTGGGGGCTGAGGTGGTTAAAGATTCATGTATTATCTCATTGTAATTAGACATCAAACTACTGATCCTATGTAGTAGGTAAGGCCTCTTTCACACTTGCGTTGTCTGGATCCGTGGTGTACTCCATTTGCCGGAGGTGCCCGCCGGATCCGTAACAACGCAAGTGAACTGAAAGCATTTGAAGACGGATCCGTCTGCAAAGTGCGTTCAGTGTTATTATGGCAGCTAGGACGCTATTAAAGTCCTGGCTGCCGTAGTAGTAGTGGGGAGCGGGGGAGCAGTATACTTACCGTCCGTGCGGCTCCCGGGGTGCTCCAGAATGACGTCAGAGCGCCCCATGCGCATGGATGACGTGATCCATGCGCGTGGGGCGCCCTGACGTCACTCTGAAGCGCCCCGGGAGCCGCACGGACGGTAAGTATACTGCTCCCCCGCTCCCCACTACACTTTACCATGGCAAACAGGACTTTAGCTTCCCGGCAGCCATGGTAACCATTCAGAAAAAGCTAAACGTCGGTTCCGGTAATGCGCCGAAACGACGTTTAGCTTAAGGCCGGATCCGGATTAATGCCTTTCAATGGGCACTAATTCCAAATCCGGCCTTGCGGCAAGTGTTCAGGATTTTTGGCCGGAGCAAAAAGCGCAGCATGCTGCGGTATTTTCTCCGGCCAAAAAACGTTCCGGTCCGGAACTGAAGACATCCTGATGCATCCTGAACGGATTTCTCTCCATTCAGAATGCATGGGGATAATCCTGATCAGGATTCTTCCGGGATAGAGCCCCGACGACGGAACTCTATGCCGGAACAGAACAACGCAAGTGTGAAAGAGCCCTTACACACCGCAGACCTAGTCACATATATGGAATAACTGTCTAAAATTATTCTGTTGTAGAAAATCCAAGCTGATATCAATAGCCATGAAGCAGCACTGGAAGAACTCAAGAAAACTGCCCGTCCAGCTTTACAGGCGGCTCCAGAGGTCAAATCCTCTCGAGGAGGATCCCAACTGGATATCCTACAGGTAGATATAATCGAAGACAAGGCTTGCACTATATTGGCCGACCAATTTTAGGCTGCATGAGCAACTGACGGAAAAACGAATTGAAATATCTTTCTTTGTTCAGCTTTAACCCAACAAAAGGGCCTGATATAGTAGTACCACTAACATTTAGGTTCAGCCACGTGGTGACGTCTGTGATGCGCAGCAATGCAGGCTGTATTGTTGCAGAATACACAGTATAGGACATTTCCATGTTCGTCTTGTAGCAGTTGATGGGATATTTTTATTTTGTTTCGTCTGTGATCCCGTAGGGCCTTTCTGTCCCCTGGTGTCCTAGTACCCCTGTATCTTCTTGTATCTCTGTTTACAGATAGAGGCTACAACTAAGGCCTCATGCACACGGCCGCCATATTGCGGTCCCCAATGCACGGGCGAAGTCCGTGATCTGTCCGCACTGCAAAAAAAATAGAACATGTTCTATTATTTTGCGGTGCGGAGGCACGGACAGAAACGCCATGGAAGCACTCCGTAGTGCTTCCGTGGGGTTCCGTGCCTCCGTTCCGCACCGCAGCTCCGGATTGCGGACCCATTCAAGTAAATGGGACCACATCCGTGATGGGGGGAGCACACAGCTGGTGCCCGCATATTGCGGACCCTCTGTTTGCCGGCCGCAATACGGCCACGGCCGGGCAACGGCTGTGTGCATGAGGCCTAAGTCTTCTTGCCCTGCGACGACTTTTCACCAGTCCGTGTAAAAAAACTTCTATAATGTTTTTTTGCAGTATATTTGGGTGCGGCCTCACATTCTGGTTTCTTGATGCAGGTTTTTAAGCCAAAACCAGAAATGGATTCAAAAAAGATTAGAAGTAGCGTCTGTCGTCAGTACCTTCTCTCCTTTTCTGATCAATATCTGATTTGGCCTTCAAAAACAACATAAAAACATCTGAACCTGGTGCTGTACCCTTTTTAGAAAGATCTTTGTGATTGTGATTATCATCAACCATTATCTGCTGCAAAGATATATATTATCGTATTTTTTATTTTCCAGTTTGGCCGTAAAAATATGGCTGCAGTTAAAAAGTTGTCTGCCTTACTTGCTGTAGCCTCGTGCACTGCTCCAGAATAGGCTTAAAAGTACTTAAAAGTTTTATAAAGTTAGGTCTCATGCACATGACTATATGTGTATTGCGGTCCACAAATTGCGCAAAATACGGATTCCATGCCACCATTTTCTTTTTCAAATTGTAGAAATGTTCTATCTTTGTCTGCAAAACGAACAAGAATAGGACATTTTGTGGGGCAATGGAATGGACATACAGATGTGGACAGCACGCGGTGTGCTGGCCACATCTTTTGTGGCCCCATTGAAATGAATGGGTCCGCATAAAATCGGGTTTGGACTGAAAATACTGTCATGTGCATGAGGCCTTAAGGTCATTTATCAGAGCTCTTGGGGGAATCTATCAAAGGATGAAGGCCATTTCTTTATGGCATACTGAAAGCCAACGTTTTTTGGCAAGTAGCATTTTGTTAAAAAAATTTGCCTTTTCCAACTTTACCCCTCTCTCACCACTTTAAGAAAAAAAACAAGTGGTTGTGGTTATAGTGGCGTACGCTATAGCTCAAATCCATCCCTGGTCATATCTGACGTAGATTTGCTTTTCTGTGCATGGGCTGTCAGAAGATATGCCTCTTCAAATATTGATCTTAATAAATGTCTCTCTTTGTATGCTCTGAGCCTCAGATATGAGTCACATATCAGTCACATCAATTTTCATGTTATACGTAGATTTTTGTAAAGACCTGGGCAAAGACATCTCTAACCAAATGCCAATATATAAAACCTTAAAGGGAATCTGTCACCGCCGACCTCCTTATCAAGCTGTTTTCATAGACACATAGCTGTGGTTTTTCTTTTGTTGATCTGAGGCTCCGTTTCTGAGTTATGTTACTTTTTCCTAATTTGCAAATTAGGCCTTTGGTGCACTGAGGGTGTCACCATTGCTCTTGTTGCACTCATACTCCACTCATTTCTGTAGCCAGCTCCTCCCTCACTTCTTTGATTGACAGGGCCAGGCATTGAGAAAGCAGCAAGGGAGGGGCTGGTCATAGAAGGGAGGGAAGCTTGGGTGCAATAAGAACAATGGTGATGCCCTTATTGCACCAAAGGTCTAATTTGTGTATTAAGCAAAAATAAGCCTCAGATCAACAAAAGAAAAACAGTGCATTAAAGGGAACCTGTCGCCGGGATTTTGTGTATAGAGCTGAGGACATGGGTTGCTAGATGGCCGCTAGCACATCTACAATACCCAGTCCCCATAGCTCTGTGTGCTCTTATTGTGTAAAAAAAACAATTTGATAAATATGCTAATTAACCTGAGATGAGTCCAGCGTAAAGGAGCCCAGCACCACCCCGCATCCTCAGAATCTCCTCCTTGCTCCTCTACGTCAGAAAGCTAGAGCGCCGTAATCTCGCGATCTGCGCAGTTCCTTCCCTGAGGCTGATGCCAGCGCAGGGAAGGAACACTATGAGGACACTGCGCATGTGCTAGCTCGCGCCTCGTGAGATTACGGCGCTCTAGCTTTCTGACGTCGGGCAGCAAGGAGGAGATTCTGAGGATGCGGGGCGGTGCTGGGCTCCTTCACGCTGGACTCACCTCAGGTTAATTTGCATATGTATCAAATCGGTTTTTTAACACAATAAGAGCACACAAAGCTATGGGGACTGGGTATTGCAGATGTGCTAGCGGCCATCTAGCAACCCATGTCCTCAGCTCTATACTCAAAATCCCAGGGATAGGTTACCTTTAACCCCTTAAGGACACAGCCTTTTTACACCTTAGGACCAGGCCATTTTTTGAAAATCTGACCAGAGTCCCTTTAAGTGCTGATAACTTTAAAACGGTTTGACTTATCCAGGCCGTTCTGAGATTGTTTTTTCGTCACATATTGTACTTCATGACACTGGTAAAATGGAGTCAAAAAAAAAAATTTTTTTTGCACCAAAAAATACCTAATTTAACAAAAATTTGAAAAAAATTTGCAAATTTCAAAGTTTCAGTTTCTCTACTTCTGTAATACATAGTAATACCCCCAAAAATTGTGATGACTTTACATTCCCCATATGTCTACTTCATGTTTGAATTGTTTTGGGAATGATATTTTATTTTTTGGGGATGTTATAAGGCTTAGAAGTTTAGAAGCAAATCTTGAAATTTTTCCGAAATTTACAAAAACTAAATTTCTAGGGACCAGTTCAGGTCTCAAGTCACTTTGCGAGGCTTACATTATAGAAACCACCCAAAAATGACCCCATCTAAGAAACTACACCCCTCAAGGTATTCAAAACTGATTTTGCATACGTTGTTAACCCTTTAGGTGTTGCACAAGAGTTATTGGCAAATAGGGAGGAAATTTGAGAATTTCATTTTTTTGTCTAATTTTTCATTTTAACCCATTTTTTCCACTAACAAACCAAGGGTTAACAGCCAAACAAGACTGTATCTTTATTGCCCTGACTCTGCCATTTACAGAAACACCCAATATGTGGCCGTAAACTACTGTACAGCCACACAGCGGGGCGTAGAGTGAAAGGTGCGCCGTTTGGTTTTTGGAAGGCTGATTTTTATGGACTGGTTTATTTACACCATGTCCCATTTGAAGCCCCCTGATGCACCCCTAGAGGAGAAACTCCCTAAAAGTGACCCCATCTAAGAAACTACACCCCTCAAGGTATTCAAAACTGATTTTACATACGTCGTTAACCCTTTAGGTGTTGCACAAGAGTTATTGGCAAATGGCGATGAAATTTGAGAATTTCATTTTTTTGCCTAATTTTCCATTTTAACCCATTTTTTCCACTAACAAAGCAAGGGTTAACAGCCAAACAAGACTGTATCTTTATTGCCCTGACTCTGCTGTTTACAGAAACACCCCATATGTGGCCGTAAACTACTGTACGGGCACACAGCGGGGCGTAGAGTGAAAGGTGCGCCGTTTGGTTTTTGGAGGGCTGATTTTGCTGGACTGTTTTTTTGGCACCATGTCCCATTTGAAGCCCCCCTGATGCACCCCTAGATTATAAACTCCATAAAAGTGACCCCATCTAAGAAACTACACCCCTCAAGGTATTCAAAACTGATTTTACAAACTTTGTTAACCCTTTAGGTGTTGCACACGATTTAATGGAAAATAGAGATACAATTTCAAAATTTCACTTTTTTGGCAGATTTTCCATTTTAATATTTTTTTTCCAGTTACAAAGCAAGGGTTAACAGCCAAACAAAACTCATTATTTATGGCCCTAATTCTGTAGTTTACAGAAACACCCCATATGTGGTCGTAAACAGCTGTACGGGCACACGGCAGGGCGCAGAAGGAAAGGAACACCATATGGTTTTTGGAAGGCATATTTTGCTGGACTGGTTTTTTTGACACCATGTCCCATTTGAAGCCCCCCTGATGCACCCCTAGAGTAGAAACTCCAAAAAAGTGACCCCATTTTAGAAACTACGGGATAGGGTGGCAGTTTTGTTGGTACTAGTTTAGGGTACATATGATTTTTGGTTGCTCTATATTACACTTTTTGTGCGGCAAGGTAACAAGAAATAGCTTTTTTGGCACAGTTTTTTTTTTTTGTTATTTACAACATTCATCTGACAGGTTAGATAATGTGGTAATTTTATAGAGCAGGTTCTCACGGACGCAGCGATACCTAATATGTATACAATTTTTTTTATTTATGTAAGTTTTACACAATGATTTCATTTTTAAAACCAAAAAAATGTTTTAGTGTCTCCATAGTCTAAGAGCCATAGTTTTTTCAGTTTTTGGGCGATTATCTTAAGTAGGGTCTCATTTTTTGCGGGATGAGATGACGGTTTGATTGGCATCTATTTTGGGGTGCATATGACTTTTTGATTGCTTGCTATTACACTTTTTGTGACGTAAGATGACAAAAAATGGCTTTTTTTACACCGTTTTCATTTTTATTTTTTTACGGTGGTCATCTGAGGGGTTAGATCATGTGATATTTTTATAGAGCCGGGCGATACGGACGCGGCGATACCTAATATGTATACTTTTTTTTTTATTTATGTAAGTTTTACACAATGATTTCATTTTTGAAACAAAAAAAATCATGTTTTAGTGTTTCCATAGTCTAAGAGCCATAGTTTTTTCAGTTTTTGGGCGATTATCTTGGGTAGGGTATGATTTTTGCGGGATAAGATGACGGTTTGATTGTTACAATTTTGGCGTACATGCGACTTTTTTGATCACTTTTATTACCTTTTTTGGGAAGTAAGGTGGGCAAAATTTCAATTTCATCATAGTTTTTTATTTTTTATTTTTATGGTGTTCACCGTTCGGGTAAAGTAACATGACCGTTTTATAGATCAGGTCGTTACGGACGCGGCGATACCAAACATGTGTAGGGAATTTTATTTTTTTCATTTTTTATCAGTGATAAATGTGTTTTTTGATTTTTACTTTTTTTTCACTTTTATTCACTTTTTTTTGACCCAGACCCACTTGGTTCTTGAAGATCCAGTGGGTCTGATGTCTGAATAATACAGTACAGTACAATATATATTGTTCTGTACTGTATTTTACTTACACTGAACAGATCTATGCCTTTCAGCACAGATCTGTTCAGCACCATGGACAGCAGGACGCCTGAGAGGCGTCCTGTTGCCATGGGAACCTTCCCCGTCTGCTCAGAACTTCGCAGACGGGGAAGGGTAAGGAGGGGATCTCTCGGGGTGCTCTCTGGGGGCTCTCTCCCTCCCCATCGGGGGGCTGCAAAGGCACAGCAGCCCCCCGATGGGAGAGGGAGGGAGCTCCCTGCGCTGTTAACCTTTTCCATACAGCGGTCCGTACGGACCGCTGTATGGAAAGGGTTAAACGGCTGACATCGCATCGCAGATGTCAGCCGTTTATACCAGGGTGCCAGCAATGTGCTGGCACCCTGGTATCCCCACTAGACACCAACGATTATACAAGGGGAGGCGGGCGGGGGATCGCGATCCCGCCTGCCGCACCGCCCACCTCCCGCACCGCCCACACCGCCCGCAACCCTCCCCCTGCACCTCCCGCCACTAAAAATCATTCGGGGGTGCAGGGGGGGGTGAATAAAACTTTTTTTTTAGGCATATAAAGTTTCTGATCCCCGCGGTCAGGGACTGCGGGGACCAGAAACTTCAGAAATCGCAGCAAACCGCAGGTCTGAATTGACCTGCGGTTTGCCGCGATCGCCGACATGGGGGGGTCACGGGACCCCCCCGCGCATTTAGCCTAGGTGCCTGCTCAATGATTTGAGCAGGCACCGGGTTTCGATCACTGCCAGCCGCACGGCAGTGATCGAAAATACACAGGGCGTACATGTACGCCCTGTGTCCTTAAGTACCAGGGCACAAGGGCGTACCTGTACGCCCTATGTCCTTAAGAGGTTAATAAGGTGAACCAAAAATTAAGAAACAGTGTGTTTTAATAGGAATGTCTTTTGTATTTCATTTTAGTTTCATTATTAAATGTGAGTCTGCAGTAGGGAAAAAAAGTTTTTTTTTGTTAATGTTCTGTCTATTTTTTGTTTTAAAAAGGTTCCTAGGGCGGCCATATTGGAGATGCACACTTTTGTCCTGCATTGTCTGTACAATAGTGCAGCAGAATGTGTGCCTTATGGCAGCTAAAATGAATGGCGCAGATAAAATTGAGAATTGCCATGTAAAAATATGTAATTTTCTGATGAACCCTTTTTTTTCTGTAGAGGAAGCTGCGCGAGGTCAATACAAAGTTCCAGTTGTTCCAGAAACCGGCCAACTTTGAACAGAGGATGTTGGATTGCAAGCGTGTCTTAGATGGGGTGAAAGCCGAGCTTAGTGTTCTCAGTGTTAAGGATACCGATCCAGATGTCATACAGAAGCACTTGGACGGGTGCATGGTAATTTTTTTCTTAATGTTATCCATGTGATCTGAGAATATCACCAAGTGTGAAGGGTTCTGACTAGAGATGAGCAAAGTTCTTGAAAATCCGACTCGGCTGCTTCGCCAAATTTTACCAAAAAATCGCTATGTGATGAATTCATCACGAAGCACATTTCTTTGTAAGTAGTGGGTGCAATGACTGGGATCAGTGATTGCGTCGATCCCCGTCATTGTACCCCTCAGATTGGGGCTTCTGACAATATTAAAGTCTATAATAATAATAAAATAAAATTAAAAAAAACATACTTACCTCATCCATTTGATCATGAAGAGGCCACCACTGCCATCTTGATTGAAGATACAGGGCAATGATGTCATCACATTGGCCAGCATGGTGACGTCATATGTCACAGTGCACAAGATTTCGCACTGGAACTTCAATCAAAATGGAGGCGGCAGGCCCTTCGCACTCAAACGGTTGAGGTGAATAAGATTTTTTTATTTACCCCATTTCAGATAAAATTGATTCGTTACCATGAAGCACGAGGAAATTTGGCTTCGTGGCTAATTACATTTTCCACTTTGGGCACTTCAATTCGCTCATCACTAGTTTTGACGTAAGTTCTGCAAGTGGCATAATAGTCCAAATGAATAATGCTTCCTCTATGCAGACTGGAGCATGAGCTAGTATACTTGTATGCTTTCTGCCAACTGACTAAAGCACTTTGTATGGCTTAAAGACTATGTACACCCTCTGAGGCATTTTTTATGATTGCATTTTACTCATTTTGAGCTAAAAATATTTTTTTCAGGTCTTTATTAAAAATGTTCAGCCGTTTCTCAGAAACAGGGTTGAAAATCAGTCTGTTTGCAGGCTGTCAGTTTCTGTTTTCTTTGAACCCCATCATCTAAGAGCATGTGTAGCTCTTATCTCAGATCTCCTGACCTCATAAACACTTATTTAACCCCTTCAGGACCCTGCCATTTTTCACCTTAAGGAGGAGGCCATTATTTGCAAATCTGACGTGTCACTTTATGTGGTGATAACTTTAAAACGCTTTTACTTATCCATTTTGAGGTTGTTTTCTCGTCACATATTGTACTTCATGGCAGTAGTAAATTAGAGTCAAAATATTTCATTTTTATTTATAAAAAAATGCCAAATTTACCCAAAATTTTTAAAAATTCGCAGTTTTCAAAATTTACATTTTTTTTGCTTTTAAAACACATAGGGATACCTCCTAAAATAGGTATTACTTTACATTTCCCATATGTCTACTTCATGTTTGGAATATTTTGTACATTACATTTTATTTTTTTGGTACGTTAGAAAGCTTAGAAGTTTAGAAGCAAAACCCAATTTTCTAAGGACCAGTTTAGGTCTGAAGTCACTTTGTGGGGCTTTCATAATAGAAATCACCCAGAAATGGCCCCATTTTAGAAACAACACCCCTGAAGGTATTCAAAACTAAATTTACAAACTTTGTTGACTCTTTAGGTGTTCCACAAGAATTAAGCAGACTTTTGGTGTCCGTCTCCAAAGCGGAATGGAGACTGAACTGATGCAAACTGATGCATTCCGAGCAGATCCTTTTCCATTTAGAATGCATTAGAATGTAAACTGATCCGTTTTGGACCGTTTGTGAGAGCTCTGAACGTATCTCACAAGCGGAAAGCCAAAATGTGACAGTGAAAGTAGACTTAAAGGAAAATGGAGATGAAATTTCAGAATTTCACTTTTTTGGCAGATTTTCCATTTTAATCAATTTTTTTCCAGTAACAAAGCAAGGGTTAACAGCCAAACAAAACTCAATATTTATTACCCTGATTACCCTGTAGTTTACCCCCCCCCCATATGACCCCATATGTGGTCATAAACTGCTGTACGGGCACACGACAGGGCGCAGAAGGAATGGAACGCCATATGGTTTTTGGAAGACAGATTTGACTGGGATAATTTTAAGTTGCCATGTCACATTTGAAGACCCCCTGATGCACCCCTAGAGTAGAAACTCCCCCAAAAATTACCCCATTATGGAAACTATGGGATAAGGTGGCATATTTGTTGATACTATTTTATATATAATGTGTTATTGTTATAGAGCAGGTTGTTACGGACGTGACAATACTAAATATGACAGCTTTTTATTGTTGTTTGTTTCAGTTTTACAAAAAAGCATTTTTGAAAAAAAAAAAGATTTTTCTCGCCCATATTTATTGGGGGTGACAGGAACCGTGGGTATAGCTATGTCGTCTAGGAGGCATTGACACTAGTAAAAGCTGTTAGCTCCTCCCCTGGCAGCTATACCCCTCCAGCCTGGAGAGAGAGCTTCAGTTTTTTCTAGTGTCAATAGGAGGCCTCGCCTCCCTATTCTTCCGGGGGGAGCACGCCAGCGTTGGTCCGCCACGCTGCCTCCTCCCCCACAAGAAGACAAGTTGGACCAGGGCAGCCTCACTCCCCTGCATCCCGCCAGCAGAAGGGTCACCCGTCCAAGTCCCTCTTCCAGTGTCCTGCCACTACGGTGCCAGTAGCTGAAGGGGTGACCCTGCTGGACCAGAGGAAGGGTGAAAATGGAGGCAGGAAAAGGGAAGAGGATGAAGGTGAGTACACTGGACTAGGTAAGTATATTTAACCCTCTCCATCCCTCTGACCATCCCTCCCTTGTTGGTTATCAGGGACAGCCTATGGCTGGAAGATCACCGATTCCAGGGGGACTGGTGGGGTGCTGCCAGTGTCCTAGTGGTAAGACACTCGCTTATGTAGTGTTCATGGGTTCACATCCTCAGGGAGTTTAGTCCTGCTGGCACTCTCTGGCCTTATTCCCTCATTCCCCCTCTACATTCATGCTGGGCCGCACATAGGGGGTTAATGGCGCTGTAAGCAGGAGACCGAGCACACCGCTGTGTCTGGGAGCGCTCGGTCGGACATGCAGAGAGGGAAGCAGAGGAGGCTCCCGCTCCCCGACACCTACCGCCATGATCCACCCCTTCCGGGAGCGGACGCGCCGCAGTGAGAGTGCCCCTCTCCGGAGGGGGTTAACTGCCACTTGATCGGCCGTTTACCGCATCAGTGTTCTGGCCCGCGTGTTTCCCTGCTTGGCCCGCGTTAGTAGGAGAGGATTTTCGAATCTGAAGGGGAAGGGAGAATCGCTGACCCTGCCCGCTGCGTGGCCGTGTGCAACATGCGGACCCGACATTCCCCGCTGCGAACTGGGGACATGCACCGGCGGACAAACAGGGAAGAGAGCGGAGAGGCTCCCCCCCAATGTAGGATCGCTGGTGTCAGGGCACTAGGGGGTTAATAACAGGTGCACATTCTTCCCGCCACTCACCCCTTCCCCCCTGAAGCCGCTTGGCCCCGCCCCCTTCCTCAGGGCAGCTTAACCTCTTCTGGCCAACCACCTCCTGCCGCCAGCCCCAGATTATCTGAGGATTCTATCGTTCAGTACAAGGTGCCTGAAGATAAAACAGTTAACCCCTTCCTGCCTCTCTGCCCACTTGTCTTTGGGCATCCTAGTTTCTTTAAAAAAAATAAAAAAGAAAAAAGACGAGGTAGATGCGTGCTCTTAAGGTCCCCCCCACCCCTCAGCCTCATCACCGCAGGCCCCCCGCCCCCTGTCTGTGTGGTACCAAGCTGGGCCCGTGTCCTATACGAAAAGGAGGACCTCTCATAGTTCCCAATACCTTCACGGTCGTTGGTTGATAATCCTCCACCTGCGCAGATCCAGGGAGGACAGCTGGAGTATTCCAATCCACCCTCTGGGTCCTGTGGTTGATAGTTCTCTAGTGCACTTCACAAGGACCTCTGGATTCCCAATCCATCCTCCGGGGCCGTTTGGTTGATAATTCTCCACCAGCGCGATCCGGTTCAGAACCTCTGGAAATTCCCATTCCATCCTCCGGTGTCGTCTAGTTGATCATCTCCACCTGCGCGATCCAGTGCAGAACCTCTGGAAGTTCCTAATCCATCCTCTGGGGTTGTTTGGTTGATAATCCTCCACCTGCGCGATCCAGTGGAGAACCTCTGGAAGTTCTCATCCATCCTCCGGGGTCGTTTGGTTGATAAGGCTCCGCCTACGCACTCCAGTGGACGGACCTCTAGTTCCCACTCCACCCTCTGGGTAGTTTGGTTGATGTATTCCCACCGGCGTGGCCTACAACTGGGCTCTCACTCGAATCCGTTGCACTCTTTAAGATTGCGTTCCTTGTCGTCTGCATTACCCCCTCCTTCAGGCGGAGTATTTGCACCACTGCTGCATGCAATACTTACTGTAGGCATTATAGGTGAACTAAATGCTAGAGCGCCATTTTAAGTGACGCGAGTAGGCATTTCCCCTTTCTTAGGGGGCGGTATTGCATTCCACTGGGTACAGTACGTACCGTATGCATTAGCCTCTTCCATAGGTGGCGTTGTGGCATTATCACCGGTTACAGTGTTTACTGTAAGCATTAACCCTTCTTTAGTGGGGTAATTGCACTCTCACAGGGTACTAGATTCGCCATATGCATTGCCCTTCCATAAACGGCGTAATCTCTCTACCGTTGCATTCTGTTTCTGCCGTAAGCATGACCACTTCCGCTGGCAGCGCTTGTTGTAGGCATCACCCCTTCCATAGGCGGAGTAATTGCACTACTACGGATACTTGCCTTATGTTCTTCCCCCTGCGGTAGGTGGACTAAGTACAGTTACACTGGGTTTAGTGCTGGACGTATGCATCCCCCCTTCGGTAGGTGGCGGCATTGCATCTTCACTGGGTTCTGTACCTGCCGTATGCATTAGCCTTTCTCCCATCACCGTGCTTCCTGTTGCATTCCCCTTCCACAAGTGATCCGCTTACAGGGGAATACCTGAGCATCTTAGATTGCTACAGTTCAACTACGCCACGGCTCTAGATGCCTTAGCTTCTTCAGTGGGGCGTGGCAACAGTTGATTCCCATGGGTGCCGCCAGTGGATACGGTCGCGGTTTCCACTTGGTATCCTTCTTATCTTTCGGTGCTGGTTTGGAGAATGGTTGTGCCATCCTCTGTCTCTCATGGGGGTTGCCTAGCAACATTTATGTGTCCTAGAGACCACCCTTCTCCATGGGCCTCCTCGGTTCCAGTCGGTCAGGGCATTGTCCTCATCACTCTGTAGTGCATATGCCATTGCGCATATTCTGGGGAGTACGTTTCAGCGAGTCGAGTGTTCACTGACTCTGTAGTCCCCCCTCAGCTGGGGGTTCTACCCTGATGCTAGCTTGCTGTTGCTCCTGTTCAGAGCCCTTCCAGGTAAAGTGTTAAAGCTAGCTCTTCTTAATTGGGGTAGTATGGTGCCATGGCTTCTACGGATGGCCTCACGGCTTCCCTTTACTTTTGCGCCGACGGGGCAGGTGCTGGCTACTTCTGGGAGAGTGGTATTTGCGTTACTACTACATACTATGGTTCTTACTGCACAGCTCCTTCGTCAGGTGGCAGATTCTTCTAGATCTGAATTGGTGGCCTCTGCCGTATGGCCCCCTCCTCCGCTGGGGTATGGGCTAGTGATACAGTTGTGGCTCCCCTTACTTGGCTTCCTCCTCAGGCGGAGTTTTGGCACAGCCACTAAATCCCTGGCTGCATCTGCATTTGCACGGGGTATTCTTTAGTGGCCTTCTATTCCAGAGTTCCGGACCCGGCTGGTGGGATGTGGCGCGCTCCACATCTCTCCTTCTGCAATTGAATCCTTTCCATTGGTCCTGGGTGAGTTACCTCTGTTAAGACATCACTAATTTCTAGGTCATGTCAGCCCTCTGGTGATCATAGTTCCCAACACCCATTCCGGGAATAGACTGCGAGACTCCTCACACCAGACGGAGCGGGGTTGCTGTCATGTCTTGCCGTGATGATAGACGTTCCATTCCTGGTACGGAACACCCTTCTATTTCTTCTTCCCCCTCAAACAAACGGCTGCCGGCCTCTCTCTTCTGTATTCCTGGACTGCGGAAGGTGTTCGAGGCGGTCTGTCTGCGTTGGAGTCACCTGGACGTGGACTTGATGGCTTCGAGACTGTCTCGGAAGCTTCCGACCTTTCTCTCCCGAGCAGAGATCCGGAAGCTTGCGGCGTGGTCGCCCTGATTCCCTTGGTAAGGGTTCTCCCTCCTTTGCGTTTTCCCACCTTCCCCTTCCTACCCAGAGTTCTACGGAAGATCAGGATGGAGGGTATTCCGACTATCCTAGTCGCCCTGGGGATTAGCTGTCGCACGTGGTACGCCGACCTCGTCTCCTTCTAGGGGACGTCCTGGTCACTGCCACTCAGAGATGTCCTTCCTTCGCAGAGTCCGGTCTTCCATTAGTATTTTAAGTCTCTTTGTTTGCCGGTGTGGCTATTAAGACCACCATTCTATGCGAAGAGATTTTTTCGGCGGATGTCATCCGCAAGCCTGCATCGTCCAGGATCTATTCAGGACCTGAAGGTCCTTCCTGGGTTTCTGTGGAAGCCAAAATGTTCTGCCACTTCGTTTTTCTCCCCGCGGTCCTGTCCTTTCTACAATAAGGGTTGGACCTTGGTCTGGCCCTTAGTTCTTGCAGAGTCAGGCGTCGTCGCCTTCTATACTTTTCCAGCGCTCTCAGGTTCCCTGGGGCCTGTAAGGACCTTCTTCAGGGAGTAGCTCATACGGTTTCTCTGTACCGTCCTCCTTTACCACCTTGGGATCTGAGTTTAGTCCTCTCAGTGCTCCAGGCTTTCCCTGGAGCCCTTGTGGGAGAGTTTCTCTGACTCCTTTCCTGGAAGGTAGTTTTTCTGGTCGTTATCACTTCCCTCAGATGGGTGTCTGAGTTATCGGTGCTCTCTGCAGAGAACTCTTCCTGGTTCTTCATAGGATCAAGGTGGTTCGCTGGCCTGTCCCTTCTTTTCTTCCGAATGGGGTCTTTGACTTCATATTAACGAGGAAATTGTCCTTCCCTCACTGTGCCCATCTCCTTCACCCTAAGGAAACGGAGTTACACCATTGGACGTTGTCAGAGCTCTGAAGATCTATTTAGCAGCCTCTGGTCCCTTCTGCCGTCCGGATCCCTTTTTGTCATTCCAAAGGGTGAAGTGGATTGGCGGCTTCCAAGGTGGCAATCACACGCCAAATTCGGTCTACAATTGCTGAAGCATACCGCGTCCAAGGCAGGGTTCCGACCTTAGGTGTCACAACTTACTCCACCAGAGCGGTGGGGGCATCTTGGGCTCGGAGGAATCGCTCTTCGGCTGCTCAGTTGTGTAAGGCGGCTTCTTGGCCCTTCTTACACACATTCACAAATTTTACCAGGTGCATATTTATGCAGCGGCGGACGCTGCCTTAGGCAGCATGGTCTAGCAGGGGGCAGTTTCTTAGAGGCCTGCAGGGACGCTTGCTTCCATGGGTCTGTGGTTTTTTCCTCACTGTGGACTGCTTTTGGATATCCCACGATTCCTGTGTCCCCCAATGAATATGGGCGAGAAAAGGAGATTTTTGTACAACTTACTAGTAAAATCTCTTTCTCGCTCTTCTTAGGGGGACACAGCACCCACCCAGTATTGTTGTTCGACCACAGTTGTAGCTGTTGCTGGTTAGAACCCCGTTGGGTCTTTTGGCATGGTTGGTGTTCCATGTTTTTTCTTTGGCTGGCTTGCTTCTCCTACTGCTTGTACACAAACTGAAGCGCTCTCTCCAGTCTGCCAGGGGAGGAGCTAACAGCTTTTACTAGTGTCAACGCCTCCTACAGGACAAATCTATATCCACGGTTCCTGTGTCCCCCAATGAAGAGCGAGAAAGAGATTTTATTGGTAAGTTATACAAAAATCTCCTTTTTTTGTCTCTTATATTCTGAAGGCCATAATTTATTTTTTGGGCGACTGTCTTATGTAGGGGCTCTTTTTTTTCAGTATGAGATGACGGTTTGATTGGTACTATTTTAGGGTGCATATGACTTTTTGATCGCTTGGTATTACACTTTTTGTGATGTAAGGTGACAAAAAATGGCTTTTTGACAGTTTTTATTTTTTACGATGTTCACCTGAGGAGTTAGGTCATGTGATATTTTTTATACAGCAGGTTCTTACGGACGCGGCGATACCTAATATGTATGCTTTTTAGTTATCTAAGTTTTACACAATAACAGCATTTTTGAAACATGTCTTAGGTAGGGTCTCATTTTTTGCGAGATGAGATGACGGTTTGATTGGTATAATTTTGGGGTGCGTATGACTTTTTGATCGCTTGATATTACACTTTTTGCGATGTAAGGTAAGAAAAAATTGCTTTTTTTACACAGTTTTTATTTTTATTTTTTTACAGTGTTCACCTGAGGGGTTAGTTCATGTAATTTTTAGAGAGCAGGTTGTTACGGACGCGGCAATACCTAATATGTATACTTTTTATTTATTTATTTAAGTTTTACACAATAAAAGCATTTTTGAATAAAATAAAAATCATGTTTTAGTGTCTCCATATTCTGAGAGCCATAGTTTTTTTTATTGTCGTAGGGGCTCATTTTTTGCGGGATGAGGTGACGGTTAGATTGGTACTGGTGGGGGGAATACACCTTTTTGATCGCTTGGTGTTGCACTTTTTGAGATGTAAGATGACCCAAAAAATGGTTGTTTTAGCACAGTTTTTATTTTATTTCAGGTGAGGGGGTGGATCATGTGATATTTTTATAGAGGTGGTCGTTACAGAAGCGGCAATACCCAATATATCTGTTTTTATTTTTTCCCCAATTTTTTTGACTATTTTTTAGGTGTTTTATTTGGGGAATTTTTTATTGATTTTTTTTACTTGAAACTTTATTTATTTTTTATTATGAAAAACACTTTTTTTTTTTTTTTTACTTTTTTCTTTTGTCCTACTCTGGGACTTCAACTTCTGGGGTCTGATCCCCTCTGCAATGCATTACAATACAACCTGTATTGTAGTGCATCGGCTGTCAACTTTTATGCCTAAGTGCTGGATCTCACATGCTTTCGTACGAGGCAAGCCCCGATGTCTATGGAAGGCATCGGGCTTGCCTTCTCTGCCATCGGGTCCCTGCCACTGCAGTGCGGGGACCCGACGGGGAAGCGGAGGGCACCCGTACCCTCCGTGAACCCTCTGCATGCCGTCGTCGGCTTTGACAGCGGCATACAAGGGGTTACTACGCCGGCATCTGTGTCTTCACCGATGCTGGCGTATGCAGCAGGGACCCGGCTGTCTGTGACATGTACGTCCCTTGTCCTTAAGTCACATCCAGTCCTTAAGTCACGTCTAAGGATCCTTGAGGGGTTAAGCCATATTCTTATCAGTTTGATAAGAATTCAGCTATAATGAATGTTTATGATTGAATGTAGATGATCACAAACAGAAACTGACAGCCTGCAAACAAACTGATTTAACCATGTTTCTCTGAAACGGCTGAATATTTTTAATGAATAAAATTTTTTTTGCCCAAAATGAGTAAAATGCAATCATAAAAAAATTGCCCTGAAAGGTGTCCATAGCCTTTAAGATCACAAACTCAGACTCCTCTTTCAGAAATTGTACAAGACTCTGAGTGAAGTGAAGTTGGAAGTTGAGACGGTGATAAAGACAGGAAGACAAATTGTTCAGAAGCAACAGACTGATAATCCAAAACTAATGGATGAACAACTAACAGCCTTGAAGCTTCTCTATAATGATCTTGGAGGCCAGGTAATGTGTGGATGAGTATTCTATATAAATGTGATTTCTGTCAGTAAGTCTGGTCTTTAGGGAATGGGTAAGGTAAGGTTGATGAAGTAGAGCTAATGCTAATAATTCCATTAAAGTGTACCACCAGTGGTTTTTATAGCCAGGTCCTTCCTTTAATGACATGTCACCAGTTATTCTTGACACTGAATAAGTTTGGGATCTGAAATTTCTGTTCAATAATGACAATGAAGATGTTATAGATTGGGTCACCTGCTGCAACCCAGTCAATCATTCCCTAGGAACCTGTCATTTTTGTAGAGGTTGCATTGGCCCTAGGAACCCAGGAGAGCTAGAGTTTTAGGAGACACTGAACTGAAGCAGAATCTTAGCAGTTCTCTCATTTAGATTAGTCTTTCATCATGACAGATTTATTTCCAGTATTCAGGATGTCTGAAAAGTTGGCCACCTGGGAAGATGGCTGCCAATCCCCAACAATTGTACTAAGCAGTCATTGCATTTTTAATTTTTAATAGCACAGTGGTGAAGGCAAGAAGAACTGGCAGGAGACATTATCTTGATGCCCAAGTCTTTCGTCTTTCTTTACAGCTTAATTTGTTGCCTTCAACTTTCTTAATTAGTTTTCCCCTTTAGTTGAAATTTGAATGCTAGCTTTTAGGTACATATACTGTAATATTTCAGATTTAATGATCCTGAAATTAACATTTTCTACAATTTTCACTTTGGACATAGAGGACGTCAGCTTGAGGCTGTACAGAATCTCTGATACAATTAAGTAGCTGCATGGCCTGTGGATTCTCAGTATGCTCACAATTCTAATCGTAAATTGCCAAAATCTTTTGTATTAAATTTGATTTTAAACTGGGAATGGCTCATTGACAGACACAGTCAGTCTCTGAAAAAGGCATGTGGATGTTTTGTTTTTAGATCCATGGTGTCTGTCTTATATTGGCTCGTTTTAGCTTTTATGTCAGATAAATGGGTTTTGTCTGTTGGTGCAGAATATATGAGAAAATAGCTCCTTAATGAGTGATCTGAGATTTTTAAAAAAAGGCAGGAATATAATTGGTGGCTATTTGCTTTCTTAATTGTTCTATGTAGGTAACAGAAGGGAAACAAGACTTGGAACGTGCTATTATATTATCTGTGAAGCTGAGGAAAGAATCGGCCTCCTTGTCTGAATGGCTTACTGCTACCGAGTCTGAACTCATTCTGAAATCCACTACTGACAATGTTTGTGCTGATCTGGATGTTGAAATTGCCTGGGCCAAAGTAAGTACATTCTGATTTTCATACCATAGATTATATCTCAGTCCATCCTTTGTTTGAGAGCAGAGAAGCAGTATTTTTGGTACTGGATATATGCATAGATCCTCAAGGGCGTATCTCATGTATATTCCTGCCCACACTCCTCTCTTCTGCCAATCAGCTGTTAGCAGGAGCTGCTGTGCTCCATACACAGAGTAGTGTCAGTGCCTAGTTATTGCAGAGCTACTCCCATTGAAAGTTTTCTCCATACAGCAGCTTTTGCTAAAATCTGGTCAGCAGGGGTGCCTGGAGTTACCAGGCACCGCTTCTACACAGTGCGCAGAGCACACAGCGGCCCTTGCAAACAGATGATTGGTAGAGATGTCGGGGGTCTGGCACCCGCCAGTCAGATATTGATGATGTTTCAAAAAGATAGGTCATAGATCATGATTAATCCTGGAAACCCCTTTAAGTTGGAAGATTATTCTAAAGAAATGGAATATTAATAATTTATGTGTATATTATTACCGTGGTGTTTCGTGCCATTGTTCCATGCGCTCAGGAGTCAGCTTCTTGTGGATTTGAATTTGGACCACTGTTTCTATGGTGGTTCAGGTTGCCACTGTTCCATGTGTCCAGACCTCGGTTATTTGTCATTGTGAATTAGTGCTTTGTACTGCTCCTCAGTTCAGTATTGCTTGAGTTAAAGGGGTTGGCCACCATAAGTATAAAAAACAATAAAGTGCCCCAGACAATAACTAAAGCCAAGAGGAATTTGTATCATGACAGATATACTGTATATATATCATTTTTCTACTGCATTTAGCATAGCATGCTCCCATTAATGAGAGGCTGTGTGGGCGGAGCAGCTGCAAAGTGAAAGTAAAAATCCCAGCATGCATCACAGCAAAACGTCTCCAGGGGAGCAGTCACATGACATCTCTGCCTACTTGTGATGCCGAAGTGACAACAGCACATTAGGTGTCCTCTCATCAGTGCTTTAGCATACCTCCCAACTTTAGAATAGAAGCAAGAGCGACACTACGTGCCCAAGGCCACTTTCACACTTGTGTTTTTTGTGGATCCGTCATGGATCTGCAAAAACGGTTCTGTTACCATAATATAACTGCATGCATCCGTCATAAACGGATCCATTTGTATTAGGTCTTCTATAACCATAACGGATCCATCTTGAACACCATTGAAAGTGAATGGGGGACGGATCCGTTTTCTATTGTGCCAGAGAAAACGGATCCGTCCCCATTGACTTACATTGTGTGCCAGGACGGATCCGTTTGGCTCAATTTCATCAGGCGGACAGCGTTTTGGTGTCCGCCTCCAAAGCGGAATGGTGACTGATCGGAGGCAAACTGATGCATTCTGAGTGGATCCTTTTCCATTCAGAATGCATTAGGGCAAAACTGATCCATTTTCGACATACTTCCCCCGTACCAGGACCGCCACTGAAATCCGGGACTGTCCTGACGGATACTGGAAGGAGGTATGGCTTTAGGCCTCATGCACATGACCATAGCCTGCCTGTGCCTGTATTGTGGCCAGCGAACAGGGGGTCTGCAATATACAGGCACCAGCCGCGTGCGCACCGTATCAAGTGATGGGTCTGAAATCCGAAAGATACGGTGTGGTCTGGAATGGAAGCACAGATCGGAAACCTATGGAGTGCATCCATGGGTTTTCTGTCTATGCCGCCGCACTGCGAAAAGTACTGTCGGATGCAGATTGCAGACCCCATTTAAATTAATGGGTTCATGTCTGCAGACAGTGGGCACACTGTCGGCGCCCATGCATTGCAATGTATACACACACACACACACACACACACACACACATACACATACACATGTACATGTGTGTAAATATATATATATATATACATATGTGTATGTATATTCATATATATAATATATATATATATATATATATATATATATATATTTATATGTACACATACTTAGGCTCCATTCACACATCCGCAATTCCATTGCGCATTTTGCGGAACGGAATTGCGGAGCCATACATTTTTATGCGGCCCCGATCCGGAATTGAGGACCCGCACTTCCGGGTTCACAATTCCGATCCTGAAAAAAATAGAACATGTCCTATTCTTGTCCGCAATAGCGGACAAGAATAGGCATATTCTCTTTGTGACGGCAATGTGCGGTCCGCAAAATGCGGAACTCACATTGCCGCTGTCTGTATTTTGCGGATCCGTGGATCCGCAAAACACACACGGATGTGAGAATGGACCCTTAGACATAAATACATACACACACATACATATACACATACGGTCAGTGCCCATGCATTGCGGACCACAATGTATATACACATATAAATATATTAAACACGTGTGTTAAATTTTGTGTATAAATAAATGTGTATGTATGTAAGTATGTATGTGTATATATATATATATATATATATATATATATATATATATATATAAAAAAAACAAAAAAAGTTCAGTGGCAGCACCGTCAGAGGAAAAAATACGGGTGCAGCTGGCCCAGTGTGGATAAAGCCAATCCAAGTAGATAGAATTGCAAAAAAGGGCAGCACTCCAGAAAGTAAAAGAAGAAAAAACTTTAATTACCCATATGGGACAGGCGACGTTTCGGCTCAATGTGTGAGCCTTTCTCAAGCCTGAGAAAGGCTCACACATTGAGCCGAAACGTCGCCTGTCCCATATGGGTAATTAAAGTTTTTTCTTCTTTTACTTTCTGGAGTGCTGCCCTTTTTTGCAATTCTATATATATATATATATATATATATATATATATATATATATATATATATATATAAAGCAAAACAACAGCATTCTCATTAGATGAAAATAGAAAAAAGATTATTCACCCATGTGGACGCGATGTTTGTGTGTGTGTGTCTGTGTGTGTGTATGTATATATATATATAATATATATATAGCTTTTTTTCTGGCGGAACGCGTCGGGGAGGGGGGGGGGGGGTGAGTTCCACCACCTTTTCTCTGAGAAAAAAAGCCATATATATATATATATATATATATATAATCCAAAAAGCAGGCAGCACTCCAAGGTAAAGGTGTGTGTGTGTGTGTGTGTGTGTATATATATATATATATATATATATAAACACGCACACAAAATCATAGTTCCTGGCTAGATGTCCTGCTTTCCCTGTTGGTTGCAGGGGGCGTGGCATAATGGAACCGGTGGGTGTGGCTTAGCGGGTTGGCTGTGTGGTGATAGTGCAGGGGGGGATGGGGGTTGACTAGTAGCTACTGCAGTAGGGACTCAAGGGTTTTATCACAGCCAGCTTCTGACAGGAATCAGCTGTTTGTAGAGCGGGAACAAGCAGCTGATTCCTGTCACAGTTGGAGGGCAGCAGGGAGCCAACCACTGACAGGAGCAGACTGCACATGCGCATGGACGAGCTTCCTCTCAAGCTCCTCCATGTCGCGTGCAGCCATGGACGAACTCAGCTGCAAGGTAGAGCAGGACTAAGGGGGAGCGGCTTATAACTGAAAGAGAAGCAGGCAGATGTGTTTAATGAAGTATATTAGGGACTTCATTTTTTCCCTGCCACACTGTAGTGGAGAGTATTTAAAGAGTGGCCAACCCCTTTAAGTGTTCCTTGGTCTTGTGTCTGCATCTGTTTGACCGAGTTCATTACGTCTGCTATATAGTTCTTGAGTTTGTGTCTTGCCCCTGGTTCTGCAGCATTAATTCTGTTGGTTCTTTGCACATTTTTGTCTGTGTCTGAATTCCCTGAAGGATCTTCTGATCCGTTTGTCTGTTTGTATGCTTGGCCTGTTCCTGATCTGTTCCTTTGCCTGTTCATGGTCTGAATTCTGTCCTAGTTTCAGTGGTCTTGTTTTTGAATCTGTTCCGTGGATTTTTCCTGTGTGTGTCTGACTTCTAGCCATGTTCTGTTTGCCTTGTTCTTGTGTCTGTTTTGAAGATCAATTGATAGACAGAAGTACTGATAGATGTTGACACAGGTCCTTGATTTGGAAAAAAAGAAAACCTTTCCATGATGCTTGTAACATGGTGTGATAGTTTCATAATAATTTTAATGCCAATTTAACAGATGTCTCTTTGAAATTCTGGGGTATATAAGACTGCATAGAAATGGCCATGTGTGGTGCGTGAAATTTTGTCAGTATGACAGCCGGTCGCATTTACCGGACCGATTGCGGCTCACATGAGCTGAATTCACTGCATGATACTGATCTATGATGATGTGAGATCCAGCCCAGCTGCGGGTCTGCTGTCCCATACATACAGCATAATTTGAGTACAGGACAGTAGACCTGCGGTTGAACTGGAACTCACAAGATCACTATGATGCAGTGAGTTAGTCTCACATGAGTCTTCGTCAGTCCTGCAAATTTTGCAGTCACATGGACCGCACACAGCAGCCGTATACAGATATCTTAATACTTAGAAGCCAGTCTTTGACTGTAGATCAGACTAAACCTCATTCACATGGCAGAACTCAGTGACCCTTATGCATGTGGGTATTTTTCCTTGGAAGCAAGGCTTCTAGAGGGAATAAAGCTCTGTACGTACTGTACAGTACTTAAATTTTTTTCTTTTGGATCCAAGTAGAATGTAACAAAAAATTTGGGGCATATGGAGGTCTAAGTAAAAGTCCAGAATGAGAGCCCTATTCAAAAACTGAGCCATTACACGGCAGTACACTAGGCCTGAATTTTCACTTTGAGATTAAACTTTTTTCTTCTCCGTCTTTCTCAGTGTAGTAGGAATTGCTATTACATCAGCATTAATTGGGCAGAGATTTCTTTCTGAATTATGAGTACACAGCGAAAACAAATTGTGCTTGACTTATTAAATGACTTAATTATAAGTCACTTGTGGCTTAGCTGCACCAGGATGCAAATGATTCTTGGATAATGAATCTTTAATCGCTTCAAATTGCAAACTACATGCTGCATAAATTCCAATGATGGATATTTACTGAAGAGGTTTATATTAATGTTTTCCTTTATACTTCAAACTTTGTTGATTAGGCAATTTTATGATATTTTTAGAACCATTTGTTTGATCAACTTCTTAAATTACGCTTTGTATTCAGTCTTGAGTTACCATATAACCATCCAATCCATTATAATGTAGCCCGACCATTAAAGCGGTTTTCCCAGAATTCTCAGGATAGGTCATCAGTATATGATCGGTGGGGGTCTGACACCAGGGACCCCTGCTGATCAGCTGTTTGAGAAGGCAGCGGCGCTCTTTTTCTCTGCTTTTCCTAGGCCAGTGACGAAACGTTCATCGATCACGTGGCTTAGGAGCAGCTCAGTCCCAAAGAAGTGAATGGAGCTGAGCTGAGCTGCAAAACCCAGCACAGCCGTCGTACAATGTACAGCGGTGTGCTCACAGGAGCGCTGCCGCCTTTTCAAAACAGCCGATCGGCAGTGGTCCCGAGTGTCGGTCCCCCACAATCACATACTGATGACCTATCCAGAGGATAGTATAAAAATGCTGGAAAACCCTTTTAAGGCCTAGTTCATACGAAAGTATGGCTTTTATAGTTTTTTGCGGTCCGTTTTTAACGTATCCGTTGTTCCGTTTTTGAGTTCCGTTGTGTTTCCGTTTCCTTTCTGTTTTTCCGTTCCGTTTTTCCATATGGCATATACAGTATACAGTAATTACATAGAAAAAATTGAGCTGGGCATAACATTTTCAATAGATGGTTCAGCAAAAACGGAACAGATACGGAAGACATACGGATGCATTTCCATATGTGTTCTGTTTTTTTTTGCGGACCCATTGACTTTAATGGAGCCACGGAACGTGATTTGCAGCCAAATATAGGACATGTTCTATCTTTCAACAGAACGGAAATACGGAAACGGAATGCATACGGAACACATTCCGTTTTTGCGGAACCATTGAAATGAATGGTTCCGTATACGGACCACAAAAAAACGGCCCGTACACTCGCAAAAAAAAAAAAAACGTTCGTTTGAACTAGGCCTAACTGCTAATTCACCAATGCATAATAAGTTTATTTAGTGTATTATTAGACCCAGACAAGCGATTTTAGTGCGAGAAACTCGCTGTGTGTGGCAGCATGAGTTCTTGTTCTCAACTCTACTCCTTTGACAAGATCGCACAGCATTACAATGATTTATACTGCTATGTGACCCTGAAAGACTTGCATTATGTCAGTGTAAGGCTACATTCACACGAGACGTATTTTGTTTCCGGGTCTGTTCCGTTTTTTTTTTGCGGATAGGATGCAGACCCATTCATTCCAATGGGTCCGGAAAAAATGCGGACAGCACACCTCTTTCCGGTGAGCCACGTTCCCTTCCCAAGGCTTGAAAAGTGTCCAAAAAACTTAATAAATGTGGTGCAACACACATACACCAGTCTTTTAGTCCCAATTACACTAGCATTCTGGTGTATTTTCAATAGTAAGTCTTCCCCCAAAGAGTTTTGTCTTGCATCGATATGTGGAGCCAAAAGCATATGCAGAGTGTTATCAAGCACAAACATACAAATAGCTGCACACACATGCAGTCTTAGGGGGTTCTCATTTTAAATTTAATAAAGTTGCCATATAGTGTATGGAGATTATACTGCCATACTGTATACATTACAACTTCCACTATGCAGTACATTTAAATGATGCCCTCATATTGTACAAATAGATAGTCATAATATCTGTGGCAGTCTGTGCAGTAAAGGGATTTAGGGTTATGTGCCTAGTGATCTAGGGTAATACATCGGTTGATATGTCACTTAAAGCATCACTAACATATCAACAAACTCTGCATTAATCAATAGTACAGTGTGTGTACATTAGTAATAACACTATTTATGGTCACTATATAACTCTTATCTGACATGCATTTGGATGCATGGTGAATATCTAGTTCTAGGTCTGCAGTTCTCCCAGAGATGGTGGGCAGAGACCAGCTGCCATCCGCTGCACACTGACAGTAGCCGAGAAACTGCTTCCTAACCTTCTGTCACTCATTACAGAAAAGTACTGACCTGTATGGTTCTGAATTTAGCACTTGTTGTCAGATATAAACTTCCTATTTAGTGGTGGATTCTTTTTGTTGTATCTCCTGGAGTCCTGTCTCATGCATGCTCTTGCTCACTCCCCCTCTCCCCTCTCCATAGACTTGTATTGATATGTGTAATCTGATACTTCAGCAGAGCTGGTCTGTCTTGAGATGGATTCAAAGCAAGATTCCTGCATGCTGGTTCATTCAACTCCCATCAAAGTGAATGGGAAGTAAATCTGTCATTGTAGGGATGCAAACACCCGTATACTAAAAATGAAATCCCATAACTCAAGGTGTTCTGTAAGCGTGCAGCAGTGGGACATGAAGGAACAGTGACTGTATGGAAAGAAAGAGGCAGAAAACATTGTGAAACATATAGCAGGCTTACTTCAATAAGTTCTCTTGGAAGCACACATTGTAGCAGCGCTGTTGCAATTGCCAATAGATGTATTTACTCTACATGTGCCCTATATGTGCTCTCCTAGCATTCCTAGACCGTAATCCTTAACGTCAATGCTCAAGACTGTATTGCGGCTCCACAAAACTTCTGAATTGTATGGAGTCAATATGCAGTATCCAGTATAGTGTATAGGGCCCTACTATACCTTTCGGCATGATGCATTGTGGAGATGTTTGCTCAGTATCTCCATTATTTTCTGCTGCATAGAGGTGCTACACCGTGGCAGACAGAGTCACTATGACTGTATTATGGGGTCATATGGGCTGCAGCCATATGTGTGACATGCATTTACTTTTCTACTTTGCCCTGGCTTGCATCGCGACTGGTTGGTCTTGCCAGGTATGAGTAGGCTGATATTAGGATAATAATTTTTTACAAAGTTTTGTTGGAATAACTGTCACATATATATATAGACGCCAACTTCTGGTATCGGAAGAAGCGCTGTTCGGTTTAGAAATTAAATTTTCAATCACACTTCTGGACCTTCATCTATTAGCTATAAGGAATAATAACCGGATCTGTTCCTGAGGACCTTGTACCCAATGGTGAGGCTGCGTGGAAATTGTACGCTTGCTGCCAGGTACCCCCTACAGCTTACAGTGGCACACCCTGTATTTAACAATGGGGAACCAGGCTTTGTCTGGATTAGAAAGTACATTTTCAATTATAGTTCCGGACCTTCATCTGTAAGCTTTAAGGAATAGTGTCTGGGTCTGTTCCTGAGAACCCCACACGTGATGGCGGTGCTGCATGAATATTGCACACTTGCTGTGGGGTTTCTCTATAGCTTACAGTGGAACACCCTGTAATTGACAGTGTGGAATCCAGCTCTGTCTTGGTTAGAAAGTAAATTTTCCGTTATGGTTCCAGACCTTCATCTATTAGCTATAAGGAATAGTGCCCAGATCTGTTCCTGAGGACCTCAAACCTGCTGGTAGGGCTGCATGGAAATTACACAGTGGCACACCCTGTAAATGACAATGGTGAACCCTTCCAAAGAGTACAACCCCTTTGATGTACAGAGTATATGCCAAGACAGGATAAAAGTATACAATAGTAGATGTATATATACATACGGGGTCATTTATAAACCTAAAATATGCCTAAATTAGGCATATTTCAGGTGCAGATTGCGGCGCAATGGTTAGTTGTTCTGCAATCTGCGACTTCTCCCCGCTCACGCCAGGTCTAAAAAAGTGGGCATGGTGGGAAAGGGGACGGTCCGGGAGGCCAGTCTCATTTACGACATACTACGCCTGTTTCAGGCAAGAAAAAGGTCTAGGAAGCTGTCTTACATTTAGAAGCAGCGCTGGTTACGCTGAAGTTATGAAGAGGCCGGCGCCTCTTCATAACTTTGTCGATCCACCACCACAGATGGGGCTATCATTAAGACCAACGTCTAAAATGCCGGTCCTAATAAATGTGCCCCATAGTTTACATCAAGCCTATTACTAAACAGTTGAGCTGAAGGGTTTCCTGTACTGTTAGGCAATGTGTGAGAAAAAGAGAGAGTTTCAAAGGTCTGTCGGCGTGCTCTGAATAATCCGGCCTGCTCTTTTTGTAGAATGTGCTGAAGGAGCTGGAGAGGAGGAAAGCTGAATTGAACAGCGTGACTGAGAGCAGCGCAGCTCTGCAGTGCTTGGTGGAGGGAAGCGAGAACATCCTGGAGGAGAAGCTTTGTGTCCTTAATGCTGGCTGGAGCAGAGTCCGCACCTGGACTGAGGATTGGTGCAATACATTACTGGTAAGTTCATTGCAACTCTTCATTGAAGAAATGTCCTTTAGTTTAATTACTCTATAATGTCCATGGTAATGGTACTGCTGTTAGTCCGCAAATCTGGTGCAGTCAAACTCCAAATATACAGTTTCCGTAAGAAGACATTGTTTAATTACGTCCATATTCATATCCCTTTTCTTAGATTTGAAATAATTATTTTGAGATAATCTGGAGTTAAAAAATTCCTGAAACCCAAAGCAACGTAGACTGCAACAAACCATGTTTGTCACTGAATATGACACACTTAAAAGGTGACTTTTATTAATTCAGTTTAAAACCGGGATTTAAAGGGGATTTTCAGGATTTATATTAATATCAAATTAGGGAGATTTAGCACTTGGGACCCCACTGACCAGCTCTTTTCAGAAGCTGCACCTCTAAAACCCAGCTCTGGAACTCCACAGCTCCATACACTGTATAGTGGTAGTGTCTGGTTACTGCAGCACTACTCCTATTCATCTGGATAGGAGCAGTGCTTAAAGGGGTTCTCCCGGGTTTTAAAAAAAATCCGTCCACCTTCTGGTCAGGGTCTGAGCAGAAGAGCCTGCAGCCAGTGTCACTGCAGTCGAGACACGGAATCATCGGCCTGATGTTAAGTACTGATCAAACTCTCTTCCCACAACAGGGCAGAAGGTGGCCAGACTTTTTTAAAAGACTTGAGAACCCCATTGAATTTTACATTTTTCCCTGTTCAGAATAAAGGAGTTGTTCACCTCTGGAGAACTTTTCTACAGACCCCACTAGCATGTGCGGACCAGCGGTGGTAATCATAATTACCTGATCGATCCCCACCACTGGGTTCTGACTCCATCACTGCCACTTCACTGGACGCAGCGGTGATGTGTCACACGCGTCATTTGACCCAGTGATATGACGCATGAACTCATTACTACCGTGGGTCTGCCCACACTGGGGGAGGGGTTCTGTTTAAAAGGTCCTCAGGGGTGAATGATCCCTTTAAACAGGAAATGTGAATTAATGAATTGAAATCTAAATCCTTCGCAGAATTGCAGTAATCTAGTTTATCTAGATCAAAAATGTAACAGGCTCCTAAATATTCATATGTAGTAATATTGTGTAGCCTTTCTCCAGTGAACCCAATTATTTGTGTCCTACTGTTGTGACCACAGAATACCCCAGAACAGGGTCACTGCAAAAGGTGATGCACTGTATGGTGAAGCAAGAGTTAACAGCCTTGGCTCATCCCCTTAGGTTGCCAGGAGATCGACCTGGGTCCACCCACTGGTTAGTCAGAGTAGTGAGAATTTAGCTGTGCTACAGTGTGGACCTACATGTGCATTCTCCTGAGACCTAGGCCCTAGTTACTGACTCCATTACCTTCTGTCAGCAACTGCATTTACACTCCTACCTTGCACCCTGCGAAAACACTTAACATCAAGGGCCCCCTAATCAACACCAGTCAGGAGCCCCAAGACCAGGGTGAAAGAGTGCGTCCTCCAGTCACTGCACGGTCCCAGAGAGAGCTATAGAGGTGGAATTTCCACTGTGAGAACTACGATCACTCTCAGGGCCAAAACTACCACTCCCATCCTGCGCTTCTTTCTCCCAGGCTCACTGCAGTACCAGCTCTCATGGCAACAGCTTTCACATGCCCTAAAGGATTGATTTTGGGGCAGGAATGATCATCACTGTGATCATTCATTTCCCCACACACTTTACATTATGTTGCCAGCTCATTTACAAGGGAATATGTGCTGCCGACCAGCGAGCATATTTCTGCGCGCATAGACAATTTGATTGCTGCCCTGTTTGTAAGATGCAATGATTTGGAATGAACATTTGAAACAGATAAAAGTGCTTTGGGAATGACAACCCCGTATGTATTGCTGTATTCTTATGCAGCTTCCTTCCCCTGAGGACTCTGCATGTGAGCGCAGCAATACATATGGGGTGTTCATTCCCACAGCACTCTTATCTCTTTTCATTTTTGCAGGTCATATATATGCATTTTCATTTATTTACTTATTTATAGATATATTATTTACATAGCACATTTAGCACTTTATTTTCTTAGGATGTAACAATTTTGATATTTAAAAATGTATATGGCTATTCAACCCCATTCATACCAGCCTACAGGCATTTATCTCTCTTTTTGCATGATCATTTTATGCTGCTTTAGATTGGTCTCTTTGGGACTTATGGTAATATACCTTTTTCTATTTTGAATTTCATTATTGCGACCTTTCTCTACTTTTGTATCCTGCTATTATTATACCTACCACGGTTTGCGCTGTGGGGGGCTAATTCCTGGATTGTTGCTATATGCATTTTTTGGGGATGCCCTGTCATTTTATATAGTTTTTAATTAATAATTTTTTATTTATGTATGTCAAATATAGCTTCTATTTATTTGTATATGTTTTTAAATGGTGTGCACCTTACTTTAGTGCGTAGACTTTTTTTTGGGGCTTATTATGCATGTTTTTTTACATGCTGGTAGCACCCTCGGTTTACTTAATTTATAGCGGTACCCATCTTCTTTGAATAGTACAGTAGGTGTATATTTGTCTGTAAAATACCCACTTACCCTCCAGATGTATTATGGGTGCTGGTATAGTGTTGAAAGCTCATCTCTTTTGTGCTTGATTTTTGTTTTCTAATATGAAAACACCAATGTGAAACTGACCATTGCATCCAACGTAATATATAGTATTGATTTTGTGTTTTTAATGTTTTTCTTATTTTGTGTTCAATTCTTTGATAAATAAGGAATCCTAAGAATGGAAGATGTAGTAGTAGTGTAGACGGGCTGCTTTGTAATAGTAAGCGTTACATGAGGGAAATCCTTCCATGTGTATGTACTGCTAACCAGTCAAATATTTTATACAGATGTTGGCGTTTTGTAACCGGGTTTCCCAGTCTTTGAATTCATTCTGCCCGAACTCTTCTCTCATGTCTCCACTTGGTGCCAGCTCCCTAAATTACCACTCATTAGCAGTCGTTTACTTGAATGCCTGCAGCCAATGACCCTTCTCTATGTTTTGTTAGAATCACCAGAGTCAGATGGAGATTTTCGATGAGAATGTCGCTCACATAAGCACTTGGCTCTATCAAGCGGAAACCCTTCTGGACGAGATTGAGAAAAAGCCAGCTAACAAGAAAGAGGAAATTGTGAAGGTACTGTTCTACATTGACAGGGTCTTGAAACATGTATGAAATCAATGGATAATTGTCTAAAGACTTTCCTTCAAAAAGTAAGAGAGGAATTTATATTTATCTGCCTACCTTGAAGGTATACTTACCTAAGGTTGTCATAACTCATTTGCATGAAGATGGTGCAAACCAGGTTGTTAGGCTTCAGTGTTTGCTTCTGCTTGAAAAAATGGCAGTACATTAGTACAGACATTGCTGGATGATGTTGAGTAGGTGTATGATCACCTTGATGTCACACTGTGTGGCCCCCAAGCATGCCGGCTTTGTCTCCATGGACAGCACAGTTCTTGTAGCACTAGGGTCCCAGATTGAAATCTGACCAAAGGCAAGATCTACATGGTGTTTGCATGTTCTTCCCATCTTTACATGGGTTTCCTCCAGGTACTCCAGTTACTTCCTACACTTCAAAAATATACTAAGGGGTAAATTGGCTTCCAGTAGACCATAGTGAGTGTTGGGGATGAATGCCTATATGGCAGCCATTGTCTCACTTGGTCCACAAGATTTAGAGATGGCTTTACACACGTACAATGTAATTTATGGGAGTTGTAAACCACTCAGCTGCTTTATTAGCCCCCTCTCACTACAATGGAGATCATCTCATGCGTGAGCGGCCACCTCATCTCCTCTCCTCTGGAGTGCCAACCAGGAGAGCAGGAGACCTTTATCTATCAGACATTTAGGACAAAACTGTCTATATAGTATAAAAATCTCAGATGGGAATACCCCTTAATGCTTTATTGTGGTCCTTGGGGGTGTTTAATATGATGATGTAGCCCTCAGACCAGAGAAGGTCGTGTTCCACTGCTGTAGAGTAGGAGTAGTGCTGGCCTCTCACAATCCTGGAAACAGAGAAGCTGATGTAACCATAAGTGTGAAAAATCCTGCAGAGACTGCAGCAAAGAAGCAGATCTAATCATTGCTGTAATTGAATTTCACATTTTTAATCGAAGATTAATTTTTTTTTCAGCGTCTTTTGTCCGAATTGGATGATGTCAGAATCAGAGTAGATAATGTTTGTGACCATGCAGGGATGCTTATGAGCAGTCGTGGTACAACTTGTCGGCAACTGGTGGAACCAAAAGTAGCTGAACTGAATCGCAACTTTGAGAAAGTTTCTCAGCACATAAATGCTGCCAAGGTAAAAGGATGTCATTGATCAATGCAGCGTTTGACTGCCACATGTGCACACAAAATCTGTTCTTGATATTTTGAGGTAGAAGGTATGCCATGTTTGGTCAGTGTTTCTCAACCAAGGTACCTAGAATCTGGTCAGGAGATCCTTGGAAGACCACAGTGATAAAATCCATCACATGTCGCATAGGGGCTGTAACTGACCTCATTCTGCTGGAAGTTTGGCATTTGGGCAGAACAGAGTATGTGACCAAATATCTCCTTGTAACCCCTGCCTTTCTAAGTGCAAAGAGTACTGTACAATTTCAATAATCCAACATCTAATAGTAAGACTTATATTTACAGAACACATCTAATAATTCACAATCCTTTAAGGCTAACTAGATCCCTCTAATTCTAGATTAAAGGAACATATAGCTGATGGCTTATTGGATTGATCAAGATTAGTATGTTAAAGAGAATGTTTTATCAGAAAATGACCAATTATTTAAATCACGTTTTAATGTTGAACATGTTTTTATGTTGAACATATTTTCTTTTTAATTTTTGGGGAGTTTTTATTTTTCCATGCCACTATCTGCATTTAATAAAAATGGATGCAATTCTGCAGTTTTCACACTGGCCACTAGGCCTAATAATAGGCAATGATTTCCTGTTCTGTACAGGTAACGTTTCATCACAGGCAGAATTACAATGACAAGTAACACCTCTATATAGATAACACAGGATCCACCATTCCAAATAGGTGATATCACAGCTTATCGGCTCCCTCTTGACCTAAGCAGAGGTCACAGAACATGCCTAGAAAACGATATCATGTAAGTCAATGGGCCGGCTCCTATCCATTGTATTTACGGCCATGTAACTGCTCTCAAAATTTTGAAAAACTCTCCAAAAGTTAAAATAAATTATGTTTAACATAAAAAGTGATTCAAATAATTAGTCATTTTCTGACACTTATCTTTATAAATCCACACGGATCGCATTCCCAACTCCATAGATTCAGGGGGAACAATTTCTCCTTATCAAGATCGCCTAGTAGGCATAAGGAGTTATAAAGGCCAGGCAATAATGCTGTTGGAAAGAAATATGCCAATTAGCTCTCTTTCTAAAAAGAAAAGATGAACCTCTGATGCCACCAGATGTAAGGTAGCTATCCAATAAGTCAATTCTCGACCTTTTAAACAGGCTTTCAGGCATAACTTGGATGATGGCTAAACCAGTACCTCATCTACACACAGCTGTTTCAGGGTGATTGCCCCTCATCAGTGCAGAACAGAGAGAAATTTTTTCCAGAGGGGCATTGTCTGGCCTAAAATACTCCTTATGCCTACTAGTTGCTTTCCATAAGTAGAAATAGAACCCCCTGAATCTATGGATTTGGGAATGTGATCCATGAGGATTTATAAAGATAAAGTATTTTAAGAATGTTTTATTTTTTATTTTAATACTTTGTACAAAGTGAATTTTTGGGGGAATTTGAAAAAATCCCTTTAATGCAGTTAAAAGGGAATGTATCATCACTGATGAAGGGCAACCACATAGAAACAGCTGTCTGCAGATGAGGCACTGGCTTAGCTGTTATTCCTCAAATCCATAGAGACATCACATCACTTGAGCGGACTTGCTAGTCTTATCCTGCTGTAGTGACATCACAATCCAGGATATATTACTGTAGTGGCCTGTAATTGGCGATGACGGTCATCATGCATGTGTGCAAACAGATATGGTGGGTTGATCTAACCTGTGGTCATGCGGGAATGCTGAGTAAATTTAAAGGGTTGAAATATCTCCATACTGGGGATGTTTGGTTAACATTGAGCCTGTGCCTTCATATCTTTCTATTTCAGATCCTTTTGGATCAAGATCCTTCAGAAGAAGTCACAGCTGAAGAATCTGTTAAGACTGGACCCACTGCTGCAGAGCTGGAAGGCTTTGAATCGGAGCTCCTCAGTGTCCAGAGGGTCCTGGAGAAGTATTTACAATCTCCTGCAGAATGTGAGAAGGTGGGTAAAGTGAGTTTTCCATCTTTGGTAAAGTATTTGCACTTTATGAAAGGACATGTATTAAATCTCCCTAATGCAATGTGACTGATGTATTATCCTCAACAATACAAGGTGAGAGAGAAGGTTCAGAAAATCACATTTACTCTTATCCTTAGAAACCAAGGCTTTGATACCATAGATTACTTTAGCTTCTATCTCAACATAAATTGCTGGAGATGGTGGAGATAGCCAAGTTTTGTTCCACAGACATCCCCACAATTGTATTCACTTGTATTATTCTATCCTGTATTATACTTCAAGGCGATTCTTAAGGTCCCTTTAGAGGAGCCGACACAGCAGGCAATTATTGGTAACTATATGTTTGTTCCCGATAATTGCCTGCTCCTCAGAGGGGGTGAGAGCTACATTTCCGTGCTGCAATCATGTCTGCTGTATGGGGATGAGAGGTTGATGCTCCGATCGCTTGTCCTCATTGTTTCATTGTTTCTGGGCAGTAGATCACTGTTGACACTGGGAGATCTTCTGCCCAGAAATGTTGATTTAGGAGTCCGCATCCATAATGCTTTCACCCGATGAACGAGCGTTTGCTTGTTCTTCGGGTGATCGGCGGCAGGTTTGCACAGGCCAGTTATCATGAACGAGCACTCCTAGGAACACTCCTTACCAATTATTACCCTGATTATTGGCCTTTGTAAATGAGCATACAGAGCAGTAGAGATATACTTTACTACCTTACCACAGCAATTATGCCGGAAATCTGTTGTGTGCCAAATTGTGTGAGCCCATATTGTAGTGGTTACATTCTTCCTTTCCTTGCACCTTCTTTTGCAGGTGTCTATAACTTACACGAAAGGTGCACCCCCCAAATTAGCTAACCTGCAATTCATTAGTGAAAGGAATTGATGCATTATCCTTTAGGATTATTAATATGATCTCTGATTTTCCCTTAGCCAAATATTTTTTTTCCTCATAACCAGCAGTTTATATATACGGTGTGTGTATATATATATATATATATATATATATATATATATATATATATATATGTTTTTAGATTTAGGCAGAACTTTTTATCATAAAGCCTTCACCTACTATTAAAGGGGTTTCCTTGGACTACAGTTTTGAAGGCCTATCCTTGGGATATTATTTTTATTGGTGGGGGTCTGACTCCCAGCACCCTGTCATGCAAGTTGACTGACGGGGGCAGCAGTCACCTTTATTGTTTATGAGGCACAGCTTCGTACTTTTAGTAAGGGCTGTGCCTGGTATTGCAGCTCAGTCCCAGTCACTTAGATCATTAATATTAATAATGACGTGATAATATTCACTCTTTACCTTTCTTGCCGTTTAGGCTATTCTGCTGACATCTAGTGGCCAATATGAAAACTGTAATTTGTTGTAATTAATTTTTTACGCTGAGAAAATATGAAAACAAGTTCTGCCAAAGAACTTGCAAAATTAAGTTAAAAGATATTCCACTTACTCATATCCTTTTAATTGATATCTATTACACATTATAAATAACCCTTTAAAAGTTATCTGCTAGGAGACATGGAGGAGGAGTCATGCTTGTTACAGCAGTGTTATGTAAGTGGATATAAAAAGTCTACACACCCCTGTTAAAATGTCAAAGATAAATCATTTCAGAACTTTTTCCACCTTTAATGTGACCTATAAACTGTACAACTCACTTGAAAAACAAACTGAAATCTTTTAGGTGGAGGGAAGAAAAAAACAAAAAATAAAATGTGGTTGCATAAGTGTGCACACCCTCTTATAACTGGGGATGTAGCTGTGTTCAGAATTAAGCAATCACATTCAAAATCATGTTAAATAGGAGTCAGCATACACCTGCCATTATTTAAAGTGCCTCTGATTAACCCCAAATAAAGTTCAGCTACTCTAGTTGGTCTTTTCTGAAATTTTCTTAGTCGCATCCCACAGCAAAAGCCATGGTCCACAGAGAGCTTCCAAAGCATCAGAGGGATCTCATTGTTTAAAGGTATCAGTCAGGAGAAGGGTACAAAAGAATTTCCAAGACATTAGAGATACCATGGAACAAAGTGAAGACAGTCATCATCAAGTGGAGAAAATATGTCACAACAGTGACATTACCAAGAACTGGACGTCCCTCCAAAATTGATGAAAAGACGAGTTTTAAACTGTTCTGGGAGGCTACTAAGAGGCCTAGAGCAACATTAAAGGAGCTGCAGGAATATCTGGCAAGTACTGGCTGTGTGGTACATGAGACAACAATCCCATATTTTTCATATGTCAGTGCTATGGGGTAGAGTGGCAAAACAAAAGCCTTTTCTTACGAAGAAAAACATCTAAGCCAGGCTACATTTTGCAAAACCACATCTGAAGTCTCCCAAAAAGCATGTGGGAAAAGGTGTTATGGTCTGATAAAACCAAGGTTGAACTTTTTGGCCATAATTCCAAAAGACATGTTTGGCTCAAAAACAACACTGCACGTCACCAAAAGAACACCATACCCACAGTGAAGCATGGTGGTGGCAGCATCATGCTTTGGGGCTGTTTCCTCAGCTGGAACTGGGGCCTTAGTTCAGCTAGAGGGAATTATGAACAGTTCCAAATACCAGTCAATATTGGCACAAAACCTTCAGGCTTCTGCTAGAAAGCTGAACATGAAGAGGAACTTCATCTTTCAGAATGACAACGACCCAAAGCATACATCCAAATCAACAAAGGAATGGCTTCACCAGAAGAAGATTAAAGTTTTGGAATGGCCCAGCCAGAGCCCAGACCTGAATCCGATTGAAAATCTGTGCGGTGATCTGAAGAGGGCTGTGCACAGGAGATGCCCTCGCAATCTGACAGATTTGGAGTGTTTTTGCAAGTCAAAATGTGCCATGCTGATAGACTCCTACCCAAAAAGACTGAGTGCTGTACTAAAATCAAAAGGTCCTTCAACAAAGTATTAGTTTAAGGGTGTGCACTCTTATGCAACCATATTATTTTATTTTTATATTTTTTCTTCCCTCTACCTAAAAGATTTCAGTTTGTTTTTCAATTGAGTTGTACAGTTTATAGGTCACATTAATGGTGGGAAATATTCTGAAATTATTTATCTTTGTCTATTTTTTTACCTCACAGAAACCTGACATTTTAACAGGGGTGTGTATACTTTTTATATCCACTGTATGTGTAATGCTCCAATGCCTATCTGATAACAAACCGCCCCACCCCCTTCCAATTAGAATTGCCACACAATAGGCTGTTTAAATAAATAAGACCTGATCTGCCACTCTCATGTACTGACAAAGCATATGTAGCAGTAACATCCATTAGTACAACCAACCTGGTCAATGCTTGCACCATCAGAGCCTTACAGGTAACCTAACAAGCAGGGCTTTGCTGACAATGTTGTTAAAGAGACACTTTAAAATGATTTTATCACTCATTAACAACACATATGTGAATATTCTATGTACCATATTTTTCGCTCCATAAGTCACACCTAGAATATAGAGGAGGTAAATAACAAGAAAAAAATATTTTTCATCAGACCTCAGATCAGACCCCATGCCTTCTTAGATCAGACCCCATTACTCAGACTTCAGATCAGACCCCCAAGCTCCATCAGACTTCAGATCAGACCCCCAAGCTCCATCAGACTTCAGATCAGACCCCCAAGCTCCATCAGACTTCAGATCAGACCCCCAAGCTCCATCAGACTTCAGATCAGACCCCCAAGCTCCATCAGACTTTAGATCAGACCCCCAAGTTCCATCAGACTTCAGATCAGACCCCAAGCTTCATCAGACCTCTGTATCAGACCCCCATTCCTTCTCAAACTTCAGATCAGACCCCCAAGCTTCATCAGACCTCATATTGTACCCCCATCAGTCCTCTGTATCAGATCCCCATCATACCCCCATTCCTCCTCAGAAATCAGATCAGACCTCTATTCCTCCGCAGACCTTATATCAGACCCCCATTCCTCCTCAGATCACACCCCCCAAGTAACATCAGACAAAAAAAATAAATGAACTTTACTCTCCTGCTGATCTTCTTCCGGCCCGCTCTGCACTGTAACCTGACTTCGCACAGTGTCAGGTCATAGTGCGCGCCTACATGTATTATGTCCTAACACTGTATGCAGTCAGAAAACTTGCAGTGCGGCACCCGGAGGAAGACTAGGGAGGAATGAGTACAGCCAGCACAGTGCTTCACTCACAGCCCCCTGTGCCTCCTACATACTAATGACCACTTTCATAATGGAAGAGGTCATTAGCTTTTGTACCATAAGACGCACTACCATTTTCCCCCTCTTTTGGTGGGACGGCCACTGCTGCTGGATTACAGGGTGGTCGTAACCATGGAAATGAGCAGTGTAAAATGTGGTGGAAGCATGAATCCAGCCAGCAAAGGAAGCATCAGCCTCAGGGAATGAACTGCGCATGCGCTAGCTCGTGTATCGCGAGATTACGGTGCTCTAGCTTTGTGACGTCGGCGAGCAAGGAGGAGATTCGGAGGATGCGGGGCTGTGCTGAGGTCCTTCCCAGTGGTCGTGGCTGGGCTCAGAGTCAGAGAACACTGGACTCATCTCTCAAGCATGGAGGAGACAGAACTCATCTAAGGTTTTTTTGACACCATAAAAGCACACAGCGCTATGGAGACTGGATATTGCGGATGTGCTAGCGGCGATCTAGCAACCCATGTCCTCAGCTCTATACCCAAAATCCAGGTGACAGGTTCCCTTTAACTTTCTCTACATGTTAAATGCTATTAGTTGAAGTGACACAACCCCATTAACACTCTCAGTCAAACCATTACTCCGACCAGAAAAGAAAGGAGGGGTGGGGGGGGGGGGGGGGTGTGTGACTCAGTTAAAGCATCACACATTACGAGTGCCGTGCTCTTCTTTGGACATCTTTGTCTAATTAAGAGCTGTAATGTTGTTATCTAAGATCTACACCCACTATTATCAGGAGGATTCCCTTCAGATAACATCTTCCCCTCACAGCTGTAATATGCTGACAATGGATTACCTGTCTATATAGGAGGTTTTATAATTTGTATTGACTACTACTGAAGTCCAAGATTTTTATTTAATTTTTAATGGCATAGTACCACCGACATGAAAAAAAAAACACATCCAAAAATTCGAAAAAAATAAGTTTATATGATTATTAATCATAATCCTTTCTGATGGGAGTGTCCCTAAATGTGGATATGAAATGTAATCTCTCAACAAGAAGATCACAAAATCCTTTGCCAGTCTTGTTATTTCTATAATTTGTCAGGTGTATGAATTTTATATAAATTATCCAGGAAAAATATTGGAGGTAATTTAGTAATCTGTAGTTACAATAAGGATTTGTTGGCAAGCTGCCATTACATGAAATGTGATTGTGACTACCAGGATGGGTTGAACCACGTGGTAGCTGAACTGTCTTTCATGTCCTTGAATGCTGGATTGTTGAGCTAGGCGCCCATACAGATAGCAGCTGAGAATTTGGGTGTTGGTTCACACTCATTGAATGCATGTTTGAGATTTCGGTGAAAGGAAACTCAGCGAGCTTCATGCTTATGTTGCTAGAAATCCTATAATAGCAAACACGAGATACAACATTCAGTTCGGACATATGATTTTTATTTCATGGAATCAGATTGAAGAGGAGACGGCTCATATTGAAGACATTCTGTACAGAGGAGAACAGCTCCTTCAACAAGCAATGGACGACATCCAGAGAGAGAAACTGCGGGTGGAACTTTTGCTTCTACAGACCAGATACAACAGTGTCAAGGTTAGGATAAAACACTGAGACATATTGCTTTCAATGTACTTGTGATCATAGTTTCAGTATTCAAAGGGTATGTTTCATCAGAAAATGACCTATTGCTTAAATCACATTTTAATGTTATTTTTTTCTTTTCGAATCTTTGGTGGCTTTTGTTAATTTTCCATGTGATTAGCTATGTAAAAAACAACAACCTAAAATCTTGCAGATTTCACAATGGCCGTTAGGCCTAATAATATATCGATACTGTTCTGTGAAGGTAATGTTTCAGTAGCCATTATCATCATAGGTGATAGGTAATATCATAGCTTATCTACTCCCTCCTGTTATAATGGCCTTTCACTTGTACTATTGCGCAGTCCACACCAGCACCGCCTGCTAATAGGAGCGATTTGGGGCCATTTCTCGATATGGCTATTTACTGGTGCTACTGCTCCATGTACCCTGGTCCTGGTTTCTTGTGGTGTGAATTGTGCCTTTGTGCTTGTGCTCCTCCTTAGTTCTGTATTGCGAGGGTTAATCATTCTGCATCTGTTCTACTAATGGCGTTGTTAAGTCTGCTATATAGTCTTGAGTTCTGTGTCAGTTTGGTGGATGTTTCTTGAGTTATAAAACCTGCCCTGGTTGTGCAAACGTGTCTTTCTGTGTGTATCGGCCTCAATCAGTATTCCTGTAACTGCTGGGTCTGAACTGGGGCGTGTAGCGACAGTAGGAGTGTCTTGTGCTTCCTTCCAGTATCCACTATGTATGTCTGGGTTACATGGTTACATAGTTAATAGGGGTGAAGAAAGACATAATTCCATCAAGTTTAATCAAAGAATAGGTGGGGATGTGAATTTTAGAAAATGGGACTGAGACCTAGACTTCTACACACTTTCATGAGAATTAATGTTTTTTAATGTTAAGAATTCTCCTAAGCCTTTTTTAAAACTGTCCACTGTTCCTACTATGACCACATCCTAAATTAGACTATTCTACAGCTTTACAGTTCTTACAGTAAAGAAGCTTTGACGCTTCTGGAGACTAAACTTTTTCTTCTCCAGTCGGAGGCAGTGCCACCTTTGTCTTTTTGAGGGCATTTTATATGGAACAGCTTTTCACCATATTTTTTGTGTGCCCCATTTATATATTTGTATAGGCTAATCATTTCCCCCCTTAGACGTCTCTTATCAAGACTACATAAATGTTATTCTTTTAATCTTTCCTCATAACTAAGACCCTCCATGCCCCTTATCACTCTCCTTTGTACTTTTTCCTGCTCAAGAGCATGCTTTCTATGAACTGCAGCCTAGAACTGAACTGCATATTCCAGATGAGGCCGCACCAATGCTTTGTAAAGTGGTAGTATTACATCCCTGCCCCGCGAGTCCATGCCTCGTTTAATACATGACAATATCCTGCTAACCTTAGAAGTATCTGATTGATATTGCATGCTCTTGTTTAATCTATGATCTACACATACACCCAAAACCTTCTCTGCAAGTGACTCTCCCATTGTTACATTGTCCCCTAGGACATATTATGCATGTAGATTACCCAGATGCATAACTTTGCATTTATCCACATTGAACATTTGCCAAGTTGATGCCCAAACAATCAGAGTGTTCAGGTCAGCTTGTAGTTTATGGACATCTTCCATAGACTGCACAGTCCTACATAGCTTAGTGTCAACTGCAAAATAGAAATGGGGCTATTAATCCCATTCTTGATATTAATAAATAATAGAGGACCCAGCACTGAACCTTGGGGTATGCCACTTATAACTCGGGACCATTCAGAATAGGAATCATTGACCACAACTCTCTGGACACGGTCCTTCAGCCAGTTTTCAATCCAAATACAAACTCTACTTTCTAAGCCTATAGACCTTATTTTACTTATTAAACGTCTATCAGGGACAGTATCAAATGCCTTAGCAAAATCGAGGAACACTACATCCACAGCCTTCCCTCTGTCCAGGCTTCTACTCACCTCCTCCTAAAAACAAATCAGGTTAGTCTGACAACTTCTGTCTTTGGTAAATCCATGTTGGTTATCACTTATAATATTATTTACAGTCACATACTCCTGTATTTAGTCCATTAAGAGTCCTTCAAACATTTTTCCCACAACAAAAGTTAAACCTTACTGGTCTGTAATTACCTGTGACCTAGAACCCTTTTTGAATGCGGGCACCACATTTGCCCTGCGCCAGTCACTTGGCACTGTACCAGTCCCTAGAGAATCTCTAAAAATTGTGAACTTGGGCACAGCAATAACTGTTCTTTAAGAACTCTTGGGGGTAATCCATCTTTACCTGGAGCCTTGTTCACATTTACCTGAACTTAGCTTGAACCATATCTACAGTTGGGCAATTGAATATATTACTGGATATACTAACAACCCTGGCAGCACCGATATCAGCTCCTTTCTCTTCTTTTGTTTATACAGAGCTAAAAAAAAACATTTATTCCCCATTATTTAGGGGACCTACCTGCCCTGCCCTTATTTTTTTTATCATTTATATATTTCAAGAATTTTTGGGGGATTTGTTTTGCTCTTTTTTGCCACCTGCTATTCATTTAGTATTTTTGCTGATTTTATCTCTTTTTTCACAGATTCTATTACGTCGTTTGTAAATTTCAAAGGCTACAGCCAACCCCTCAGATTTGTATTTTTTAAAAGCCCATTTTTGTAATTTATTGCCCTTTCTACAGTAGCTGTAAGCCATGGGGGGTTTAATTTTAGCCATTTATACTTGTTACCTACAGGAATAAATTTTGCAGTGTAATTTCCCAATGTACAGTGAGGAACAGAAGTATTTGAACACCCTGCAATTTTGCAAGTTTTCCCACTTAGGCTACTTTCACACCTGCGTTTAGGTGCGGATCCGTCTGGTATCTGCACAGACGGATCCGCACCTATATGCAAACGCTTAGATCCGTTCAGAACGGATCCGTTTGCATTACCATGAACAAAAAAAAATAATATATATATTTTTTTGTTCATGATAATGCAAACGGATACATTTTGACTTTACATTGAAAGTCAATGGGGGACGGATCCATTTGAAAATTGAGCCATATTGTGTCAACTTCAAACGGATCCGTCCCCATTGACTTACATTGTAAGTCTGGACGGATCCGTTTGCCTCCGCACGGCCAGGCGGACACCCGAACGCTGCAAGCTGCGTTCAGGTGTCCGCCTGCTGAGCGGAGCGGAGGCTGAACGCTGCCAGACTGATGCATTCTGAGCGGATCCGCATCCACTCAGAATGCATTAGGGCTGGACGGATCCGTTCGGGGCCGCTTGTGAGAGCCTTCAAACGGAACTCACATGCGGAGCCCCGAACGCTAGTGTGAAAGTAGCCTTAGAAATCATGGAGGGGTCTGAAATTCACATTGTAGGTACATTCCCACTCTGAGAGACAAAATAAATAAAAAAAATTCAGGAAATCACATTGTATGATTTTTAAAGAATTTATTTGTCTTGCACTGCTGAACATAAGTATTTGAACAACTGAAAAAAATCTGTGTTAATATTTGATACAGGAGCCTTTGTTTGAAATTACAGAGGTCAAACGTTTCCTGTAGTTCTTGACCAGGCTTGCACACACTGCAACAGGGATTTTGGCCCATTCCTCCACACAGATCTCCTCTAGATCTGTCAGGTTTCGTGGCTATCGCTGAGCAACACAAAGTTTCAGCTCCCTCCAAAGATGTTCTATTGGATTTAGGTCTGGAGACTGGCTAGGCCACCCCAGAACCTTGATATGCTTCTTACGGAGCCACTCCTTGGTTATCCTGGCTGTGTGCTTCGGATCGTTGTCATGTTCGAAGACCCAGCCACGACCCATCTTCAATACTCTGACTGAGGGAAGGAGGTTGTTGCTCAAAATCTCACAATAAACGATTCTTCCGCTCCTTAATACAGTGCAGTCAACCTGTCCCCTTTGCAGAAAAGCACCCCCAAAGCATGATGTTACCACCCCCATGCTTCACAGTAGGGATGGTGTTCTTGGGATGCAACTTATCCTTCTTTTTCCTCCAAACACGACGAGTGAAGTTTAGACCAAAAAGTTCTACTTTGGTCTCATCTGACCACATGACTTTCTCCCATGCCTCTTCTGGATCATCCAGATGGTCATTGGCAAACTTCAGACAGGCCTGGACATGTGATGACTTGAGCAGGGGAACCTTCCGTGCAATGCATGATTTGTAACCATGATGGCATAGTGTTCTACCGACAGTGACCTTTGAAACTGTGGTCCCAGCTCTCCATGTCATTGATCAGCTCCGCCCTTGTAGTTCTGGGCTGATTCCTCAACTTTCTTATCATCAGTGATACCCCACGAGGTGAAATCTTGCATGCAGCTCTGCAATTGCCCCGTAGCACTTTCCAGCCTTGTGGAGGTCCACAATTTTGTCTCTGGTGTCTTTTGACAGCTCTTTGGTCTTGCCCATGGTAGTAGTTGGCGTCTGACTGACTGTGGGGTGGACAGGTGTCTTTGAAGAGCTCAGACAGGTGCTACTAAGTTAGACTAATGAGTGGAGTAGAGGTGGACTTTTTAAAGGCACAGTAACAGGTCTTTGAGAGCTAGAATTCTTGCTGTTTCTCAGGTGTTCAAATACTTATGTTCAGCAGTGCAGGACAAATAAATTGTTTAAAAATCATACAATGTGATTTCTGTCTTTCAGAGTGGGAATGCACCTACAATGTGCATTTCAGACCCCTCCATGATTTCTAAGTGGGAGAACTTACAAAATCGCAGGGTGTTCAAATACTTCTGTTCCTCACTGTAGATTTAAAGCTCTCCCATTTATCATCTGTATGTGACAATAGATACTCCCAGGCTATGCCCTGAAATGCTGCCCTCAGCCCAGGGAAATTGGCCTTTTTAAAGTTCTGTGTTTTGCTCTCCCAACCAGAGTTTGCTTCTTATAGTTCAGGGGATATGTAATTTTATTTTGGTCACTATTACCTAGTGTTTCATGAACAGTGGCATTCCCAAAAAGCTGTGCATTATTAGAAATTACCAGATCCAACTGACCATCAGCCCTGGTGCGATCTTCTACACACTGGCCAATAAAGTAGTAGTGCAGGAAGCTGAGGAGTTTTTTTCGCAGTTGAGGCAGAACCATGATCACAGTCATTACCTGAGAAGTTAAAATCTTCCATTATGACTACTGTACCAGCCTGTGCAGCCCGCTCTATTTGGTTATACAGCTGAATTTCTGTCTCCTCTGTAATGTTAGGGGGCTCTCTTTATTACACCAAGTATTATTTGTTCAAAGTTTATTTCCTTTTGTAATTCCACCCATAAGTTTTCAACATCCTCACCCACAACTGCCTTTTTCAAACCCGCCTTCATATCACTGATGACCACCTCCTTTTCTATTGGTCCTGTCTTTCCTAAAGAGAGTAAAACCCTGAATATTAATATTCCACACTGATGACCGCTTCATTGTGAACAACGGCCTGTGGAACTGGATGATGAATGCCACACAACACCAGACACAGTTAAGGGAGGTGAGAGACACCCAAGTGTCACGTCAGACCATTCGAAACCGTTTACATCAGCGTGGTCTGCGTGCTAGACGACCTGCAATGGTACCTCACCATACCACCAGGCTCAGGCGTCATCATCTTGCATCGGCCAGGGAGCATCTATGCTGGACGAGGAACCAGTGGGCCTCAGTGCTGTTCACTGATGAAGGACAATTCACGCTGAGCAGAAATGATGACTGCCATCAGTGTTGGAGACGTCAAAGAGAGTGCTATGCATTATTAATAATAATAATAATAATAATAATAATAATAATATTATAATAATTATATGCACTTATATAGCGCTACTATATTCCGCAGCACTTTACAGACATTAGCATCCAACTGTCCCCAATGGGGCTCACAATCTAAGTTCCCATCAGTAGGTCTTTAGAGTCAGCCACTGTTGTCACTAGACGAATCTTTGGTGGTGGTGGTGTTAGGCTACTTTCACACTCGCGTTTTGTGCGGATCCGTCATGGACGGATCCGTTCAGATAACACGACTGCATGCATCCATTCAGAACGGATCCGTTTGTATTATCTTTAACATAGCCAAGATGGATCTGTCTTGAACACCATTGAAAGTCATGGGAGGACGGATCAGTTTTCTTTTGTGCCAGATTGTGTCAGTGAAAACGGATCCGTCCCCATTGACTTACATTGTGTGCCAGGACAGATCCGTTTGGCTCAGTTTCATCAGACGGTCAAGCAGCGTTTTGGTGTCCGCCTCCAAAGCGGAATGGAGAGTGAACTGATGCAAACTGATGCATTTGGAGCAGATCTTTTTCCATTCAGAATACATTAGAATGCAAACTGATCCGTTTTGGACCGTTGGTGAGAGCCATGAGTGGATCTCACAAACGGAAAGCCAAAACCTGAGTGTGAAGTACCTTTACAGTGTGGATAGGTGTGTTTAGTCAATACAGATCTGCCCTACTCTTTGTGAATTGTACAATGACAAGTGACAAGCCCATACTACTTCAATAACATCATTAATCCAGTCATTGTGCCTATGCATGAACAACACAGGCCTAATTTCATCTTCATGGATGACAATGCGGCAGCTCATCCGGGTCACATCATTAGGGAATGGCTGCTGGAGACTGGGGTACCTCAAATGGAGTGGTCTGTGCTTTCTTCAGACCTGAATCCCATTGAAAACCTATGGGATCAGCTGAGTCGCCATGTAGAGGCTCCTAACTCTGTACCCCAGAACCTCAATGACCTGATTTATCCTGACAGGAGACTTGAGTGCAGTTGGGCTGCCCAACATAGACAGTGAGATCCATCGGTCCCATGAAAATCAGCAGGGATCTTCTACAAAAGTCTCATATGTGTGTCACAATTTCAAGCACCTTTGACAGTATCTTTGTTATTTAGGAACTTCAATCAGTAAGGAGAAGACAAGAAGTGAGATCGTCTCCAGTATTTACAAAAAGTGTGGAGCAGGAAGATCATTTTTCTAACTGGATGAGTGAGACAGAACATCGTCTTTCTGGTCTCCTGGAGGCTGATGATGACAAGAATCTTCAGGTAATATGGCTTGTAGTAACTCATTTTCAGGAGGTGTGTTAATGGTGGACCTATACTGTAGATCCTTTGCGTGCATGATTCAGTCCTGGTGGGTGTTCGGTCCAGACGTAGCAAACCTTAATATGGCATTCAACGTGTTACTTACCATGTTTTAGCAGACTTTTATTTGACACGTAGCACAATATATGCCATTTAAATTACACTCATTTACAAAAAAATAAAAATAACGCACTCAGATAGAAATGTTAGATTTTGTCAAAACTCTGCATGCAGTTATGTCTCGTGTAGATATGTAAATGATTACAGGTGTGGTCTGATTAGACACTGGGTCTTGCCACAAGATGCCGTAAAAATGCTTCCACCCTGCCCTATAAAAAAGCTATTAGAGGCTACTTCTGGGTAGTATCCCTCTTAGTGACAGATCGTTGACTGCTAGACATGCCTCTACAACATACAAAGACATTTTGCCCAGTTGACAGACTTTTGAGAGTGGGCGCATCATTGGACTGAGATAAGCAAGATGGTCGTTTTGACGAATCGCCCACAATCTAGGATTCTCTGACTTAGCTCTTAGGAGGTGTTTGGAGCAGTGGTTATGTGAGGGCATACACATATGGTGAACAGACTCCGGATGGCCCAGACAGAGCACCAGTAGAAAATATTGTTTGATCCACTGACAATAAGCAGCTCCCACAGTTTCGATGTTCACCATCCAGACACAGGTGGCTTCTTCATTATGCACTCCTTTTTCTGCCCGGTCAATGTCCAGGTGCTTAGCCGAAGATAATTTGGTGTCATGGCACCCATTACGTGTCCAGCTATTGAAAGCCACCCTTTGTTTGTAGTGGTGTTGTGAACAATAAACCTGCATTGCTATGGATTGGAACTACAGTGATCCCTCAAGATACAATGGCCTCAGGATACAATATTTTCAACATATAATGGTCTTTTGTGACCCATCATAAGTTGAAACAAGACTCAATATACAATGACTCAGATCCAACCAATCAAGGCCATTTCTCTGGTAAAATAGCTGTATTAGTTACTAGTTAGCAGCTATTTCTGACTGTTATATGTAAGGACTTGTTTTATCTGTCTTAGTTATCTGCTTATTTTTCTTAAATATTCAATTTCTCTTATCTTGGATGACATTTTGGGGATTTGGAACCAATTACTCAACTTACAATGGTTTCAACATACAATGGTCGTCCTGGAACCAATTAATATTGTAACTTGAGGGACCACTGTATATTGTCTTTAGCCATAAATGCAGATTCTGTTTGGAATCCAATGTATGTTAGGTTCCAGTATGGAGGCCTCATGGTGAGACGTTCAATCCTTTCTTTGCTGTGGAGTGGAACACTGCCCCTAATGCTGGTTTGATAATCTGGGGCGTCATTGCATACGACAGTCAGTCCCCCGTAGAAGAGATACGAAACACTTATAGCTCAGGGATATTTGCCGCCAAATGTGTCACCTCTAATTGCAGGGCTTCCAATGCTGTTTTTCTTTTGTTGATCGGAGGCTCCATTCCCAAGTTATATGCAAATTAAGCCTTTGGTGCAATGAGAGTGTCTCATTGCTCCTGTTGCATCAAAGCTCCACTCATTTCTGTGGCCAGCTCTTCACTCTCTGCTTTGATTGAATAAGCAGCAAGGGAGGAGCTGGTCATAGACAAGAGTGGAACTTGGGTGCAACAAGCGCAATGCTGGTGCCCTCATTTCACCAAAGTCCTAATTTGCATATTAAGAAAAGGTATCATAACTTGGGAACAGAGCCTCAGATCAAAAAAGGTAAAAACAGTGTTTTAATCAGGGGAAACACACCTACATGTCTATGCAAACACTTTGGTGACAGATTCCTATATCCATATATTTGACACACATTTTTTTCAGTTGTTGTACACCATAATTCCAACATACTCCTGTGTCATTTTACTAGTAGAGTATGTAAATGACTTCTGATTTTCTCTTTGGTCTTCATCACTTTTCAGGAGCTTCTTAAAGAAGTAGAGGAACATAGACAAGAACTTGCAGTTCTCCAAAAGAAATCCAGTGTTCTGCACCATGGTTCACCAGAGGAGGTTAATGGGGGCAAAATGAAACAACGCTGGGAAGAGATTGAAAAACAGTTTGCCATGTATCTAGGAACTCAAGATCAGAGTTTAGTAAGTATAAAAACATTATTCTGGCATTGTGCCTAAAGTATATAAAATACAAATGTAAAACTGTGATTGACAAGAGGGGTGATAGGAAGAATAAAAGTTCCTGTATGCTCTCCCTGGGGTCACTAGATGCTGTCGGTGGGAAGAGATGACCGTATCAGGCTGTGATCCGTCTTCCTGATGTCACTTGCAACTTCACCCCTTCTGTCGCTACCTTACATAGACACAGAAGTAGGACGTAAAGCCTTTCTTTCTGGTCCCCACATTCATATGAGTTATGCACCCTGTGCCTACAATATTGAGCCTGGTATTATTTGAAAGCTGAGATTTTGCTTTTTACTTTAATACACGTATACTCTAGCCATGGTATATATATAAAGTCAAGACCTATTACATATGCCCATAGCAGTTAAGGGGTTGAATACACTATATCGATTTTTAGATGGCGATCCAGCATACAGTTATTTGACTTAACAGTGTCACCCAATGATCTAATATTGCATCTTTTACATATATACCACTTGTGCATCTACCAGCCCTGTCTCCGCAGCAACACTGATATAGACCTATTTATACTGGTGAATTTTCATAATCGTTGATATAGCAAGTCAGTCGTCTCTCGTTCAGCTACATTTAAATGGAGCAGTCATCATTACTGGATATATAGTATATATTTATAGTAGCTGAACGATCATTAGTGTGATCAATCAGGCACATCATTTTATGCCACATAAAAGATATGATCAGTGACAGAAAACCATTTATCGTTTGTCGGATGATCACTAGGCATGTTTACATGGGTCAGTAATTGAAAATGAGAAATATCTGGCCATTATATGACTTGCATCTGCCTTTGAAATTGGGCCTGTAGTATTGGACCGTTATGTTGACTTCTGCCTCTTAAAGGGGTTATCCGGTAAATAATATTGATGACCTATCCTCTGTATACCATCGCCGATCAGCTGTTATAAGAGGCCGGCAATCAGTGAGTGCGGCAGCCTCTTCCTAGGCCATGTGATATCACATTACATCAGTAACATGGCCTAGTTGCAGCCCAACCCCATTGAAGTGAATGGGACTGAGCTGCAATACCAAGCACAGCCGCTATACAATGTACGCTGCTGTGCATGGAGAGCTGACGGGAGCCAGCTGCGCTCACCGGAGCTTTGGTGTGCGCAGCAGCCCCCTGAAACCGCTAATTAGTAGGGGTGCCAGGACTCGGACCCTCACAGATGTGATAATGATGACCCATCCTGAGGATATTATTATTATTATTATTATTATTATTATTCATTACTGGATAACTCCTTTAATGATCAGAAAACAAAAGTACCAGAGGAATCTAAAGGGGTTAGTGATAGTGCTTTAGAATCTAACTTTGCTTTACATAAATGAAATCAGCGATTCCCAACAGGGGCTTGGGAGCCACATATGGCCCCTGCCGTGTTGCTAACCATAGTAGCCCTGAGTTATGGCCATACCATATAATACTCACATTAACAATATTACGGATGTAGCCTATCCACAGAAACTTGTCAGTTCTGTGGTATAAAGCTAGCACGTCAAATTTCAATTTGAAATATCAATCTGGAAATGGCTTTGTGTTTCTCCCATTGGGGTATGGTGGTAGGTACACGTTATCCCCTAACCACAGGATAAGGGATAACTATCAGATCTGTGGGGGTCCTACCGCTGGGACCCCCACGATCACGAAAACATGGCCCCCATAACCCCTGCATACCCACTGCTCCCCTAAAATCATCAGAGCACTTGCGCATGGCTGCTCCATTAATTTCTATGAGAGTTCCTGAGATAGCCAAGAATCCCAGCGGTATGACCCCCACCTTATCCTGTGGATAGGGGATAATTTGTACCTACCGTAATACCCCTTTGACACTTGGACTTGATTGTGACCCCTGGCCATGGCACTAACTTGCTTATGGCTCATAGGTTCTAAAAATTGTCACTAACGTTTCACACAATTTTGCATAAACTAATAGTACAGGTGAATATAAGAAATATGGGAAAATGATCTGTTCAGAGCTTATGATATCATTACCCCCCTTTCCTAAATTAACATTTATTCTTAATTCTCTGCTAAAAACATCTTGCGAGACTGTAAGCTCACAAAAGGATCTTATCACAGCTGTCCATAGAAGTCTGGGGAGAGGGGAGGGGGAGGAGTGAGCTGCAGTGATAGAGACACAGGCATAGACACAGTCACAGAGACTGCGGTAGCTAATAGTGTTATATATCAATTAGGGCTGCAACGATTTATCGACATTATCGATAATATTCGATAACGGGATTCGTTGTCGATGATTCCCGTTATCGAATAATCGGCTGAATTGTTGCTATGCGGGCGGGAGCGTGTAAAACTTACTAGTACACTTCGTAGCAGGCAGGAGGCCGGGCGGCGGCAGCGTAACTCACTACGCCACGCCTCTGCTCCTCCCACTTTATGAATGAAGGCACAGGCGCATGAATTAGTGAGTTACGCTGCTGCCGCCGCTCGTCCGACTGCCCAGCCACCTGCCTCCTGCGATATTTTAATGCTAGTAAGTTAGGGTCTGGAGTGATTTTGCACTATAAGTAGTTTAACATCCCCTACTTAATAGATATGATTAGGTGAGCGGGGCCCGATGTAATAGAATACAGTGACTGCACCGGGCCCTGCTGCTATTACAAAACCGAAATGCAATGTATTGGGGGTCATTCACAATCACTACACAGGGACACTGTTATGGGGGGGATCTGTGGATGACACATATGTGTCATCCACAGATCCCCCCCATAACAGTGCCATCCACAGATGCCCCCTTAACAGTGCCAGCCATCCAAAGATCCCCCCATAACAGTGCCATCCACAGATGCCCCCATTACAGTGTCTGCCATCCACAGATGCCGCATAACAGTGCCATGATTGCCATCCACAGATCCTCCCCCATAACAGTGCCATCTACAGATGCCCCCATAACAGTGCTATCCACAGATGCCCCCCATACCATTGCCATCTACAGATGCCCCCATAACAGTGCCTTCCATCCACAGATGCCCCCATAACAGTGCCATCCACAGATTCCCCCTTCCCCCAATAACTCAGCCAGGTAATCAGGATAATAGTAGTAGGGAGGAGTACGAGTATTGGAGATTGAATGTGCAATAAATTATAAGCCGTACATCCACACCGTCGGAACGTCTCTTCTCTGCAACAGGTAACATAGCGTGTAAGAAGAGAGCTAGCCTAAGCCCTGACCATGTGGACATGTTGTCTTTTTACATTGTAATTCAAAAATTTTATAATTATGTAAGTCCTAAAAAATTTTAAGATGGCCTTTGAACATACTTTTTCTAGTAAAATCATATAAACCCCTTTTTTTTTTGTCATTTTGGTGTTTTTTCCAGATTAATCGATGAAATTATCGACAACTAATCAATTATTCAAATAATCGTTAGCTGCAGCCCTAATATCAATCCCAGAGCTTTATTCACCTCCTTGTTTAGTACTTTTCTAGTGATTCTGAGCGAGTGAGATAGTCAGGGAGCAGGACCTCTTGTTTACTTGATGTGTAGTCTGTGGGAGACATCATAGGAGCTGGTCTTCACCCACTAACTCAGGGAGAACTGGAAATTAAATAGGGAGCCTTCAGAGGGCAAAACGACTAAAAAAAAAGTAAGATACCAGTCCTATAATGACCAGATATTTCTCATGTACACACATTGCAGCTTATTCTGAAAGTGTAGGTCTGCATTAAAGATATAGACATATATATGACAAAACCTGTAAAGCTGATTGCTTCATATAGTCTGAAGTAACCTAGAATATGAAGTTTGAACTTTAATGAAGAACCCCATTAGACTAGGGCTGAAGTAACCTACATTTCATAACTTAAATCTGTGTTGATGCCTTTCTTACAAGCCATGTTTGCCTGCAGGGAAGGCCTCGCTGCTTGTTACAGGAATAAAAATGTCAAGTTCTATTTTAATTTTATTCTGCTTTCAGCACTAGTCTTCTGCTGCTCAGCACTAGAGCTATAAGAAAACCTGTGTTCTTTTGTAGGATGATACGGACTCTCATCTGGATCTGAGTACTACCTTAACAGGATTCACTCCGTCCTTCCTTCCTTCCGATTACTTAGTCGAAATAAACAAGGTCTTGCTGTCAATTGCTGACACCGAGCTTCTGCTTACTGCACCCGAGCTAAACCGTGGGGAGTATGAAAACTTTTCTGCCCAAGAAGATTCACTAAAGGTAACCTTTTATTCTGAATATCCAACCTGATAAGGAAGCCAACATTTGAGGCATATTTCACTTATTGACCAGTGTCATTTGGATTCGCATGAATTGCCTCATGGGATATGTGCAATTGTGTCTATTTTGTCCACTGTTTTCATGATATTCATTTGCAATATGCCCTAAAGAATCAAGTGTTTGGTGTATATTTGTAATTCTTTTCATATATTGTGTACTAGGGTACTCTCACACTAGCGTTATTCTTTTCCGGCATTGAGTTCCGTCCTAGGGGCTCAAATCCGGAAAAGAACTGATCAGTTTTATCCTAATGCATTCTGAATGGAGAGGAATCCGGTCAGGATGCATCAGGATGTCTTCAGTTCAGTCACTTTTACGGTATTTGGCCGGAGAAAATACCGCAGCATGCTGTGGTATTTTCTTTGGCCAAAATAACAGAACACTTGCCGGAATTCCGGATCCGGCATTATTTTCCATTGAAATGTATTAATGCCAGATCCGGTACCAAGTGTTCCAGAAAAACGGATCCAGTTTTCTGGTCACGAGCAAACCTTTAAAAATGTGAAAAAAATAAATACCGGATCCGACACCGGAGAGACAGATCCAGTATTTCAATGCATTTGTCAAACGGATCCGAACCAGGTAACAAATGGTATCCGTTTGCACATGGAGTTCCGTCCTAGGGGCTCAATACCGGAAAAGAACTGATCAGTTTTATCCCCATGCATTCTGAATGGAGAGCAATCTGTTCAGGATGCATCAGGATGTCTTCAGTTCAGTCTTTTTGCCATTTCAGGACGGAGAAAATACCGCAGCATGCTGCGGTTTGATCTCTGTCCAAAATTTTGGAACACTTGCCGGAATGCCGGATTAATGCCGGCATTAATTTACATTGAAATGTATTAGTGCTGGATCCGGCATTAAGTGTTCCGTCAAAACGGATCCGGCTTGCGCAGACCGAAAAAAATGCCAATTTTTTTTATTCCGGATCCATTTTTCGGGATGACATCGGAGAGACGGATCCGGCATTTCAATGCAGATCCATCTGACAAATGCAATCAGTTTGCATACGTTTTGCCGGATCTGTCTGCCGGAATCCGCTGCCGCAAGTGTGAAAATACCCTAAGTCTCCTAAAAATAAGATTAAAAAAATAAATAAAAATGTAATAAAAAATTCCTTTTAATGGCTAACCTGAAAAAGTTACAATTTTGTAATTTAGTGGAATTGGTAAAGTTCTAATTTTGGTATGGACCATAAGGCTACTTTCACACTTGCGCAGAGTGATCCGGCAAGCACAGTGGCGACTCTAGGAACAATATATAGGGGGGGCACAAAGATACCACAGTCAAAAATGGGGGGGCAAAAACAAAATTAAGTATATATAAATAAGATTACAAAATACAAGAGAATTGCGGTATGCAGGGATACATTTATAATAAAACAATTTACTTACAAAAGAAGCTTTTCAGTCGTCCGCGGATTCTTTCCCCTTCTTTCTGTCTCTCGTCAGTGCGCAGGAGCACTGTTACGGGGGATCTGTGGAAGACACACTGTTATGGGGGCATCTGTGGATGACACTTATTATGCCTCTCATTAGCCCTCATTATGCCTCTCATCACTCCCATATCAGCCCCCATGCCTCTCATTAGCCCCCATATCAGCCCTTATGCCTCATTAGCCCCCATTATTCCTCTTATTAGCCCCCATTATGCCTCTTATCACCCCCATATCAGCCCCCATGCCTCTCATTAGCCCCCATATCAGCCCTTATGCCTCATTAGCCCCCATTATAAGCCATTATGCCTCATTAGCCCACATTATGCCTCTTATTAGCCCCCATATGCCTAATTAGCTCCCATATGCCTCATTAGCCCCCATTATGTCTCTAATTATCCCCCATTATGCCTTTTTTATTAGCCCCCATATGCCTCATTAGCCCCCATATGCCTCATTAGCCCCCATTATGCCTCATGATTAGCCCCCATTATGCCTCATGATTAGCCCCCATTATGCCTCATGATTAGCCCCCATTATGCCTCATGATTAGCCCCCATTATGCCTCTCATGATTAGCCCCCATTATGCCTCTCATGATTAGCCCCCAGCAGCCACATTTTTTTTATAAAATAAAAAAACACTTGCCTTTCCTGCTCCTGGACACCGCCTGCAATTTTCTCTCTCCTCAGTCGACTGTGCTCTGAACTGGCACGCACAGCGTGAGGTCACAGAGCGCCCTCACGCTGTGCGCAGCCCTGCACAGCTGACAGCCGAGGACCAGGAAGTGGTAAGTACAGAGCGTTCACCACTTCCTGGTCCTTCGGTACTAATGAGCGCTTCCACTCTCCAGGGCGGGCATGAGCGCCGTTCCACTCTTCTATGGTTGAATCTGGGCCAGTGGTATGGACCCTCTGCCCTCCTGCAGCAATCCCAACTGCAGTAGTCTTACCCTCCATCATTGGCTGCAGGCCACACAGCCTGTGCTCTTCAGCACTGTCTGGTTTCTGTGCCAGTAGGGCATGCGTACTCCCCAGTTCTGATAGGCCCCTCATTCTTCCCCAACTTATGGCTGACTACTCCAGGGTAGTTAAGGCACCTGACCCTGTGAGGAAAAAAAAACTCCCAGGCTGTGAGCTCTGCGCTGCGATTGGACAGCGCTACAGCCTGGGAGAAGGAACGCCCAGGGTGAAACAGGGCAGACTCCGCCTAGTAGAACCAATTCAGCGAAGATACCGGAGGACACAGCGGGCGAACGGAGCGGTAAGGGTAGATAATAGTAAGTGCAGTGAGATCCCTGGGCGCCGCTCTACACAGCCTGATAATTATCTTGCAATGTTTGGACCGATGAAAGGTCCTCTTTAAGTTTTATTTAGCCTCTATTTTTGAAATGATTATGCTGGGATTCAAACTCACAGCCTTCTATATTAAAGTCAAGAACCTTAACCACTGGGCTTTAGAGATTCATGTTAGTCTATTTTCACACTCGCGTTTTGGCTTTCCGTTTGTGAGATCCATTCAGGGCTCTCACAAAGGTCCAAAACGGATCAGTTTGCATGCTAATGCATTCTGAATGGAAAAGGATCCGCTCAGAATGCATCAGTTTTCATCAGTTCAGTCTCCATTCCAGTTTGGAGACGGACACCAAAACGCTGCTTGTGTTTTGGTGTCCGTCTGATGAAACTGAGCCAAACGGATCCGTCTTGGCACACAATGTAAGTCAATGGGGACGGATCCGTTTTCACGGACACAATCTGGCACAATAGAAGGGCGAGTGTGAAAGTAGCCAACCTGCTGTACATATATTATCGCTAAAAACCTCAGTAGTAGTTTTCCACATATTATGCATTCTTATATATCAGAAGTATAATTATATATATATATATATATATATATATATATATATATATATATATATATATATATATATTTAGTAATTACACATTTATTTTGTGCCATACATTTTTTTACAATTACAAAAAAAAATATTCAATTATACTACTTCTGTATAGGAATACCTAATACATGAGAAACTACTAGCATTGTTTAGCATTATGCTTCATAGCTTAGTGGTTAACGTTCTTGCCTCTAACGTAGAAGGTTGTGAGTTCAAATCCTGGCAGAAACATTTTAAAAATAGAGGCTAAATTACTGGGTGTCCCCAAGCATACTGATAATGCTTGGGAATACCCCCTTCATGTTCATAGCACTGACTCCATATATGGACATAGCGATATATGGAGTCAGAGCAGGGAGTCCTGACTGTCCAGTAACACTGGAGGATTCCCCGTACAGTGATTTTCAGAAGCACTAGGGGATTTCCCGTACAGCGATCTTCAGAGTGGGCCCCCTTGGAGCAGTGGGACCTGGATTTGCCAGGTGCTTATGCCAGCCCTGCCCTTAGGTTTAGCCCAAACCAGTTGGTTGGCACAATGGTTCCACCCCACAGACCATTATAACATGCAATGCATGGATGTGGCAGGAGACTCCAAGCTGGACACCCCCATCTGTAATGCCCATATGCACAGGGGATATAGAGGTTTTGTCATGGTGATGCAACCTCTTCAATCATAGTGAAAAAAATAAGAAAAACTAATTTAGATCAAGGGGGTACTGGTGTGGGTGGCATATAGTGCTGGGGAGGAGCGGTCTGAGGATAATACAACATTAGATTGTAAGGTAATAAACTTTTCTGATTGACAACATTTGCTTGAATGTTTTATAAATGCAAGATGGTAGAGGCCTCAGGACAGTTTCCCTCATTTGCCCTCCATATAATCCACTTCAGTTTCTGCTTACTGTACCTAGGCTAACCAATGGAAAGTATGAAATTCTTTTTATGTATAGGCATTTGTTTTTAGCATATTATACATGTCTTTTGGCTTATGAGTTGTATGCCATTGTGGATTATGTGCTATTAGGCGCTCTAGTGAAACAGAATTTAGCTGTAATCACCACTTACAGTATATCATCTGGCTAATCTCTGGTTGGCAGCAATTGCCCCTCCTGCTTCATCACTAATAGAACATCTGAAAACTACATATGACCTTTCCTGATGTCGGCTTCAATAAATGTTATTCTGTTAATTCGTAGAATGGTCATAACTTCTAGTCCGTTTTAGAGAACATTTAAAATATGAATAATTTATTTGAAAGCAGTTGTTTTTATATATAATCCTACAACTGCATATACATTCATTGGAATAGAACCATGGACAACGGAACAAGAGAAGGACTTGGGTATTCTGGTTACAAGTGAACTAAGCAGCAGTACTCAATGTCAGGCAGCTGCTCCAAAAGCAAATACGGTTTAAGATTATTTGTAAAGAGAGGTAAAAAACCTATGATCCTAATGTAAAATTACCCTTCTATAAATCCCTCATAAGGCCACATCTTGAGTATGGGATTCAGTTTTGGACTCCATATACTAAAAAGAATATTGTACAACTAGAAAGGGTTCAGAGGCCTCAGAATAAATGGGATAGAAGTTCTCTCCAATAATGAGAGGCTTGAAATATTGAAAAAAGATACCTTAGTGGGGATCTCTTTCTTACAAAGGACCAGGGGACATTTATTATGTGTGGAGGAAAGGTGATTTATACATCAATAGAGAAAAGGGTTCTTTACAGTTAGAGTAGTCAAACTGCGGAATGTCCTACCCCAAAAGATAGTACTGGTTGATACTACAGTATGTCAGCACTGAAAAAAGGGCTAGATGTACTTATCTAATAGAAAATTACATTGAGGGGTATAATGAATCTAACAATTAATGTTAAATGATCTGAGAAAGATTAAACCTGATGGAACCATGTGTTTTTCCAATGTATGAAACTATACTCACTTCGACCATGTGTAATACTAGTTTAATAACTTTTTATGTATTCTCGCTCAGTACTTGCATCGGGTGAGGTCAGGCACTTTTTACACCATTTGATGTTCATTTTTTTCCCCCTTTCTTTTAGAACATAAAAGATGCCCTTGATAAACTAGGGGAACAAATTGCATCTATACATGAGAAGCAACCTGATGTGATATTGGAAGCCTCAGGACCAGAAACCATACAAATAGGAGAATCACTCACTCAGGTCAATGCAGAATGGGATCGAATCAACAGGCTGTTCAGTGAGCGTAAAAGGTAAGACTGAGATTGCAAAGAACCGCAACAATTTTATTTTATCATCTTTTCTGTGCGACCAAACATATAACAATAACAAAATACTCTTCGGACTGCATAGTGGTCTAAGATTTCTACACTATATACTGAAATACATCCCGCAACTTCGCCCCACTCACACCAGGTCTAAAATTGTAGGAGTGGCGTGGGCGGGGACAGACCTGCAGGCCTGTCCCATTTACCATTTTCTACGCCTGTTTTAGTAATAATACTATCCACATCAGGACAAACAAATTACTATAATGACACAGTAACACCTAACTACCACCAAAAAGAAGGGTAGACCTAGTAGCAAAGCAGTCTTAACAATTGTCCAACAGTGAGACTAAACTGAAGACCATGTGCAAACCCAAAAGTACATCTGCCATACTAGTGTCCCTCACTCACCCAACGCGTTACGCCAACCGGCTTCGTCAGGGGAATCCTGGTTGCTTAGAAGCCTACAGAGTCTGTTGCCTATTTGCAATCTGTATATGGCGCACATTTTGTGTGCCATAATCTGCTGCTAATGTTAATGAATAGGGCTATTCTTTGAAATACGCAGCATGTCCCAATCTTGTACGTATTTGCTTCTTAATATTCCCATTATAGTCTTTAGGAGTGCATCAAAAATGCAAGAAGAAATTAATAACAATATCAATTTGGATAAATTACTGAAGCAGTACTAATGACAATCTGGATGGTAAATCATCCGGAATCCATGTGTATTCTGTAGCCAGAATAAAGACGGATTTTGATACGCTGGTATGAAAAGATGCCTTACAGTTGTGTACTGCCTGGGGACACCTTGCATGTAGTGGGAATATACTGTTAGCAAGGTGGGTCCTTCAACAAGAAGGCTGTTAATGTAAAGGGTATGTAAAGCACTGGCCCCTTTATGGTCTTTCCTTGCACAGAGTCCTCCCCCTTGATGACGCCCTGTGCAGGGGAACTGCAACACAGCTCCATTCAAGTGAGTGGGGTGGGGATACCATGCTACATATAAGCCATGCCCCCTTCATTCTCAGGATCGGTGGGAGTCTTCGTAGGTGCTGACGGATTTGTAATTTTATTCCTTTGGGTTTTTTAATGATGTAAAGAGCATCTAACTTGCTGATCTATGTAGTGTGAATAGTAAGTAATTGGAGTTATTTCATTACTGTACCATTTTGTATTTAAGTCGTTTCGACAGAGCGCAGGAAGAATGGCGGCAGTTCCATTCTGACCTCAGTGACCTCACCCAGTGGACAAATGAAGCAGAGGGTTTGTTAGCCCAGGCCCACACTTCAGAAGGCGTTTTGGATTTGGAAAAAGCACATGTTCATCAGCGGGTAAATTACAGTGCACTAATACCAACATGGATGATTGGGCTTGAAACGTGAAGCTCACAACATTTCTATCTTTGGCCTCACTTACACTTCTTAGATCAGTTCACTCCACCAAAAAAAAGAAATCCTGTCTGGAAGGGACCAAGATCACTGCCATCTGGCCCTCCATGAATAAGATTTGTCTCAGCATGTCGAACAAAAAAAGTTGCCTCTGTTTGCTTCCAACTTTTTTAGTGGAAAAGTCAGGGGGAAACTGACATTAAATGGCTTGTCCAGGTTTGAAAGGGCACTGTGGCCCCTTAAAACAATTGACCTGCTGCAGTTCGCAGAGTGGGACCCCCACCAATCTATTAATAATGGCTATCAATTGCTAAAACATTGATAATCCCTCTAAGAGCAGAGAGTTCTGATCTCACCTTTAGACAGCATAGATATGATGGTTCCCAGATGAGTTTCTCTCTTTTCTGTAAAAGCATATTTGGATGGTTTGCAGCTTATGGTGGGCACCTACACATGTGGAGATAGAGGAGATAGTTCTCCTACAGTCTGTGGTCTCTGATCTGCCTAAAAGAGACATGTGTGGAAGCTTAATGATTACGGCAAAGTTATTCAGTAAATCTATCGATCCATTTTAAGACCAAATATTTTCCAGGATAGAATAATTTGGGTAAAAAAGAAGTACTGTCTCTAAAAATGGACACTTGATCAAAGATAGGGAAATCATGTTGCATAGACTATCTAATAGTATAATACTTGTTTGACAGAAATTCAAAATTCACCCCTCCCTATCCACTTTTCCTTTTCTTTGGTTATTGTGATGCTAAATATATAATGCGGTGTGTTTGGATGCATTGACAATGATTTGCTTAGGCTACCCCTATGGATGTTATCTAAATAGCCCCTTTAATCTTCACCCTTTAACCCCTATATAGTGGAACCTCCAGGCCGCTCCTCTTGGAGTAGTCTCCGTTCACTGACAAGGGGACTGCAGAATTGTGGTCAGTGGACAAGGTAAGGTCAGGGCAGGCAAAATATTTTCAATCCAACAGGGCAGAACAGGGTCAGAATGATAAACAGGCCAAGGTCTAGGACAGGCGGGCAGAAATAGTACAGTGATACGGGCGGAAGTCAAGTATAGTAAATCAGATGGGATAAAAACCTTTGCAGGTCTCTAGCACCCTCCTACAGGAGTAGTCGCCTTAAATATGGAGAAAATCATGTATAGGCTGAGGACAGATTCGGGTGTGCTTACGCTGTCCTTTAAGAGCCGAAGAGCGTGCACAAGTGGGCCCTAAGGCCGAGAGACTGTAGAAAAGGAGAGAATAGACTTCACAGCAGATTCAGTATCAGTAGTTGGTTGTGCCCACCCGGAAGAAACAGGAAGATGCCAATGGGCACAGACTGCCAGCAGACGTAAGCACCCTGATGCAAATGTTACAAAAGTTTTTAGTGACAGCAAACCTAGAGGCAGTTAAAGAGGACCTAAACGCTGAGGAAGATTACACCATCCCTAGTACTTAGTACAGAAGTATGTACAGTATGTATTCAAATGTACTGATGAGTTATGCAAAAAAAATCATAACGGCAGGTCTGCTTTACTGCAACACATTAAGTAAATTTACTTAAAAAAAAGTGTTGAAGGTATATGTACAGAATAATAACAAATGAAAATGAGGTCTATATATAAAATTGAAAAGCCAACGAAGCGCTCATAGTACCTTTATCTTAGTGATATTACTATTAGACATTTTCAGCATCTGCAAAAAGACCTAAGAAACTATACATTGAAATGAAATGAAGCTAAAACCTAATTTCATGGGTGTCATTTTCCTTTTACAGTTTAAATAGATCAAAACACTTCTGAGAACAGCAAGGCAAACAGAGTTTCACTAAAGCAGATTATTTTACGCTTCTGCATTTTCTTGCCATTGTGTTGATGGGCATAGGGATCATAGACACACAGGCCTCAGCAGGTTGCTTTTTTTCTTCCCCAATTCTCCATCTTCTTCTGCTTCATTTTGTCAGGAGCTGGAAGAAGGAATCAGCTCTCACCAACTCAGCTTTACCATTCTCAACCAGAGCGGGGAAGGGATCATACAGCATCTATCTGCCGCTGATGGGCAATTCCTTCAGGAGAAATTGTCAAGTTTGAACAGACGCTGGAGTACGATAAAATTTGAGGTCATGGACAGACAGCAAAGGTATGAGGCCTGTTTAATAGCGATCATTTGTCAGTTTGCTTTATCTGCTTAGTACAGAAATTATGCTAATGTCTGTATAGCATGCTATGCAATAACATTATATAAAGGTCCTCAAATGGAAAACAAGCTGCTGCCGTAGCTAATTTCCGATATAGGAGGTCACCTTGAATTTGCGCATAAATTGTCCCTTAAAGTAAGATTGAGACAAAGTGACTTGATTTAACCCTCTGAGAGTCTAAAGGTCCCTGTCAACCCAGAGCCAGACTCATTTTTTATAGTTGTATGTTTTTATTGCAGTAACCAATAAGAAAACTGCGTTCACATTGCGGTTCAGAGCCTCCATTGGGGGTTCCATGGCTTTTGATGGCAAGGATAGCACGGCATGCCCTATTCTTTCAGTCAAAATAATCAAAACCTTGATAGAACCCCAACAGACCCCATTATAATTTATTGGCGTCCATTTTTCATTTTTTTGGATCTGTTGTACAAGGGATCTGACACAACACTATGGCTTCCATTATAAGTGGGAGCCATGAAGCTAGATTTTCTAAGGTATTTTGTTAAAATCTCTGTACATAGCCATATTTGAGATGGCTCATGTGGATTGCTAATACAGCCAATCATGCAAAACTGTACAGTAGCTCTGTATGCCTTTTGAATTTCCAGATGGATGAAATATGGTACCCCATGGTGTGCCTACGGGCTCATAGACATGCCAGGTGCCACAGTGTGGGGTTCACAACTAAGACAAAAGATATATGATGACACCCCAGCAATATGACAACGTGCACGTTCCCCCAGGTCATTGTTCAACAAAAGTCACTGACCCATCTGTATAACAGGGTCGGACTGGCCCACCAAAGTACAAGAGGATCCTCCATTGGGCCCAAGCTTTGACACAATAAGGGGCCCCTTATAAATCAGGGCTACGAAGAGGGTAGGCCTCCAGAATAATATCCTCTGGTGGGCCTAAGGATATTCAGTCCAACGCTGTCTGTATACAGTACTACTGCTCTATTAATTCTCATCACATAAAGGCCTCCTGTATATGGTAGATCAGTGTACACAGGGCCAACGCGTCGTATGGCAGCGTATTACAGCATCCAATCCAATGACATGTGCATCTCTGTATGAAACTGAAGGCGTACAGGTACGGCACGTCCTCATATGCCTCTGTAGGTGACGTATTGCCGAGCTGTACATTTAGAAACTTTTACAGTGCTGTAATATGGCCATGAGCATGAAGACTTGTTTTGTCCTCTGCTTTGTCAGATTAAAAGAAGAAAGTCCAGCGTTAACCGACTACAAGAGGAAACTGGATGAGTTCACAATTTGGCTGGATCAGGCCACAAATGTGCTGCGAGTGAGTTCAGCTCTTGATAATGAGGAGAGGCTTAATGAAGTAAAGGTAAGACATTATATACATATCGTAAAGACCAATAGAAGAACTAGAGAGCTGAAAACGGTAAAGTAGATAATGGAGGAACAGATATTGTAGCTGATGAGACCGGTAATATCGATTGAAGCTCTGTTCATCTACAGTTTAAAAAATAAAAACAATGAGCTCCCAAAAATACCTCAAAACAGCCTGCCATCCATTTCAATGGGAAGCAGCACTTGCTTTATTCTTCCACGTGAAGAAGAGAAGCAGCATGCCCTATCTTGGGGCAGAATCCATGCTGAAGCTCCCATTGAAATAAATGGGAAGTATCAAAAAAACGCTCCAATACTTGTCCATGCGTTTTCTGCAAAAACCACGATCTGAAAATGCAGTCTTATATTGAAGTAAAAAAAAAAAAGCTGAAAAAGAATCAAAAACCATACAATTACACGCGGAAAAATGTGCTGAAAAAAAAAAACAAAAAACACAAATGGATTCAGGTGGATTGTCAAAATGCGTCGTGACGAGAAGATACTCTTAAAGGGTATGTCCAAGTTATTTTTTTTATATCGGCCTGTGGGGACCTATGGAGAAATCCATACTGACCTGATCCAGCTATGAGGCTCCTAGTCTCTCTTCACTGGACTACCGATCCCTGGCTGTCAAATTTCCACACGGACGAGGTCATGTGTGCCGTTGCGACAGTTATTACAATGCGCAAAATAATCTCATTTCTGCTAAATCTGTATTTCCTTGACTGGATGTAATTGAAGAAGTATACCCTTGTAACCTTAATGTAATTGAAGAATATACCCTTGTAGCCTTAAACAGACTCTTGAATCCGTATAAAATTTCTGAAATCATTCCTGATGTCAGCGTTAGTTTTTATGGACGCCATTTTGGCTTCCCCGCATTGCATCCCTATGTTCTTTCTGCCAATGTGGAAATAATGTGGAAAATATCTAATGAGCTCAGTCTTAATAGAAATATTCTTAGCTTTGCTCTAGCTAAGGGTGTCTAATTATGTTCATCAGCGTTTCTCTAACATATTTTACAAATCCAAAATGCTCCCCCTTCAGGTGTTAAGTAAAGACTTGGAAATTCAGAGTAACAGAGCGGAGTGGCTGAACCGCACAGCCCCGGATATATTGGCTATGAAGAGACTCAATGCCCAGGACAGAGAGAAACTTTCTTCTAGACTACGGACCATAAATATTAACTGGGCTCAGGTATGACCACGTGAAGCTCTTCCATACTGCGTCCTCTTGCTTTACTTTTTTCTGGTATTTCTATTGTAGCTTTAGTTGGTGATGTGGGGGAAGACGTTGAAAGGGGGCCCAAAGACCCCTGAGTCACATAAGAAGACACTGGTATTATTGCTGGACAAGTTAAACCTCTGGCTGGAGGGAAGGGGTTAGGTCAAGAATTTGGCATGGGGGGAGGTCCCGTTTCAATTTTTGCTTCAGGCAGCATGAAGGCTATGTGCTTCCCTGGCTACAAAGCACTGAGGGAAGGGGGCCCAAGCGGAACTCTTGCACCAGGGCCTATGAGCCATTAGCTACACCCCTGCTGCCGTGTGAGTTGATCATTACGGTATTCTAGAGTGAAGTTGGTTGCAGTTCAGATACACTTCCAGGACTCTGTACCAACTACACATTCTTACAGGGAATTGTCTAGTAATTTGCATTCCTAAATAACATCAGCGAGTTTCTGTGCCTCTGTGGATGTTTTATGTATGTAGTATCAGTCATATGCATTTCTGCTGGAGTTTCATAGAAATGCAGACTAAAAAAATATGTTATTTAGAGGACCCCATAGAGCTTACAGTCTGGGTGATAATCCCATTCCTTCACTTGATATTCAAACCATACCGCTATTGTCTTGGGGCGCGGAGCTTCTGTTCTCTTACATCTCCGAGTCTAGTGCATAGGGTTATTCTTTATCATTAAACAGAAAAGTGTGAAACTGATTCATCTTGACACTCGACTACAGCCAACGTCAGCCACGTGTAAGGAATGGTCTGCGGAAAAATTCAGCAGTTTTCACTAATACATTAAAGGAAATCTGTCACCTCTCCCTAGCACTATTAAAGTTGTTGTCCAACGAAAAATATTTGATTTTCATACCAGCGCCTGGATCTGAATACTTTTGTAATTGCATGTAATTAAAAATGTAGTATAGCCAGTGAGTTATTAACTGAAATCTGTCTGTATAGCGCCACCTGCTGTTTGCTCTTTTTCTAATTTCTCTGTCCTGCTCACTGAGATGGGAGAACATGCTCAGTTTCATCCATCAACTGCCACCAGCTGCAGTGGAAAGTACACACCCCCTGAGCTAGCAACTTGAAATAAATCTAGCAGAGCAAATAGAGCAATGAATGTGGAGATCTCTGTATCCATGTGAGGTGCAGGGTTGGTTCAGCTTTGTTAGAAAAAGGTTGCCATGTATTATATGATGTCTGATTTTCATTTTTTACAATAATCATGTGAAAAGCCCTTTAAGTGCAGTTCTACATGAATAATATGTCTGTCCCTGACTCCGAATCACTAGGTTATATGTGAATACTCACCCCAGTTCATGTGCTGTGTGTGTGAGCATGCACATATAATAGAGAGGACTCCAGGATGAGTCCTCTCAATGTATTCCAGGGCTGGTTTGCTGGCCGACAGTGTGAGAACAGTGTGACCCGTGAAAGCATATCTGTTAAATGTATCCATTTTTAACACCCATTATAAGAAATTCAACGCTTTGTAATCTACTTACCAATGGAGATACAAGCTCAATACATGAGTTTTAGAATCAAAGTGCACCACCCAACTTGCACAGTTCTTAAAGGCTATGTACACCTTCAGGGGGCATTTTTTTATGATTGCATTTTCCTCATTTTGGGCTAAAATAGTTTTTTTTTCAATTGGTCTTTATTAAATATATTCAGACGTTCTGTCACAAAAGGTTAACCGTCCCTTACACAAGTAGATTATTGGTACGAATGAGCGACGAACAAGTCGTTTCTTGGTATAGTGAACGTTTCAACAGTGACCCTTTAGACTTGCCGATTATCGATCACAAAATCGTAATTCTTTAAAAATCATATAATGTGATTTCCTGAATTATTATGTTTTTAATTCTGTCTGAGTGGGAATGCACCTACAGCGTCACAGCCAGAGAGGGGAAAAACCTTCTTCCTGTCTGTGACGCTTTCCGCTGCGATTGGACAGCGCTACAGCCAGGGAGAAGGAGACGCCCACGGAGAAAGACTCAGTCTCCTCCTCATTGCTCCGATGCTAAAATTAGCATACCAGGCGGGAGAATACAACGGGGGCCACAGCGGGCGAACGGAGCGGCGCCCAGAAAAAATAGTAAGTGCAGTTAGATCCCTGCACTATGCCCTACACATCCTGATACTTAGTTTATAATGTCTGGACCCATGAAAGGTCCTCTTTAACAGCATTTAGAAAGCATTAAGAAAATTGCTTTATGACAGCCCCATGGTCCATAGACACAATGGTCTGGAAGGGACCTCATTGACTTCCATGGGAGAGTTTTCTAGGTATGCTCTGTGACCTGTGCAGAGGTCATTGTACAAGGGAAGAATAGATAAGATTTGGCAATCACCTGTTGTGAATGGTGGATCCTGTCTTATCTATACACAGAGGTGATATCATTACAGGCAGGTTTAGAATAAGATATAACTGCAGTAAAGTGATCTGTACAGACCAAGAAGTGGTGCCAATTATTAGGCTTAGTGGCCAGTGCGAAAACTGTTTTTGTTTTTTTAAATATAGATACTGACATGGAAAATTAAAAAATACCATTACCAAAATTCTTTAAAAATATGTTAAACATAAAAATGTGATTTAAACACTAGGTCATTTTATAATGACACGTTCCCTTTCAGTGAGTATGTGGATGTTTACTTCTTGAGATTTTCTCTCTCTATCTATTTGGATATTTGGGCCCTCTCAACCACAGGGGCCAAGGGTGGTGGGCTGAACCCCTAGTCTGTTTGGTAATTGGGGCATTTTCAAAAGTTTAGAGTTAACTTTCCCCATGTGCGAAAATTCCTTTCCCAGATACAATGCAGCATAGTCTAATAAGCAGCGCTACTATCAGGAATTTCAGGGTACCATACAGACAATCCATATATCCCCCATATATTTGCACCATTTTTGTGTATCCCGTTTACCAATTGTAATGGAGAATAGAACCCCAGACCTTTAGTATGGTAGACAGTAAGTTTACCACCAGACTATACCCCTGTATGTTTGTAAAGACAGAGGTACTTAAAAATCTACCAAATAGTATTACTGTTACTGCTTTTTAGCCACTGAAAATTCTACTTTATAGAATGCTGGCTGCCCTATAGAAGGTTCAATTCCCTACAAAGACCTGTGAAATATTTTTTTAAGAAAGGTTATGGCAGAAAAATGTAACTTTTTTTTTTTGTCCAGCATTTTTTATTCATGGTAAACGTTACAGTTTTCTGCTAAATTAATTTTACAAAAAAAACTTAACATAAATGCATTTTTGTAACATACTTACTGTTTTGTGATATTTAATAGTATTTGATAATCTTGTAATTCTAATAACTCATACAATATACTGAAAATACAGCGAACCTAGGAGAGGAGAGGCAAGAGAGGTCCTTTCTGGCTCTCCCTGGGCTTGGGAGTTCTCCTGCTTGAGGGTCCTCAAGTGGAGCATGATGCAAGGCAATAGTGTACTGTGGCAATGCTGGTGTTGGTACATGCAGTGATGAGGCACTGCTATGCCCAGCAGTGTTGTAGCAGATGGCCAATCTGCCTCCCAAAGTATGCCTTGGCTCCTTAGGCCTTATATCTCCCAAACAAATTAGCTATGGAGTCCTGAAGTTTCACACAAGTTCTCTCCACAGACAGTTTTGCACGTACCTCCTCACTAAGGCTGAAATGCAGCCAAATGATTTCTTAGTTGCTTCGTCAGAGGATGATTCACTTTTCTTTTTACTGTCTCGGCTCCAGCTTATTTTCACACTAAGTCTAAGCCAGTCCCGATGGGGAGGGTGTAGCAGCCCCATGTAGGAACAGGCTGCCAAGAGCCTCTCACAGCCTGTAGAAAGGAAGTAAACATATGCAGACAGCCCCACACATTTTTAACAGACATATTATTTATGGTGATCGTTAAACAGCGTCAAAAAAATGACTCAATTGTTTTCCCTTCATTTTAGCGATATAGTATTTATTTAATATTATGCCTGTATAGAAAACAGCAGCTTTTTTAAGCACAGAAAATCATATCCTTATAGAGCAGGTCTGTAGTGTAATGGTAAATCGCCTGCCTGCCATACAGAATGTTTGGGCTTCAATCCCACTAGAGACCTGTAAAATAATTTAGTAAAAGTCTATGTGCTGGGAGAAGGCTTGGCACTTATAAGTGAAAGTTAATGAGGACGAGGAAGACCCTGGCTCTTGACTGCCTCATTAGTATTTACTACACTGAAGTATATATTAATGAGGATAACAAAGCGGCTGAGCCTGTAGCTGCGATAGTGCCCCTCACTGCAGTAATTCTTTGCTTATTATTATAATGCTAAGAATCTACATGTGTGAAGATAGCTATGTACAGTAGTATTGTGTGTGGCATACTTGGTGTAAATATAGAAATGTAAACTTACTACACTATAAAGTTGTTTTTATATCACTGAGTTTTTTTTTTATCTGTATTAAAAGGTGTCCAGAGAAGTGCCAGAGAAAATAAAAGACTTGGAACAAGTTTTATATTATCCTACCTATGCAACCCAAAGTGTCTTGCCCAGTAAGTATAGCTTTTTTTTTTTCACTTTTCTTCTCTGTGAACCATTTTGCATGTGGTATTTTAACTGGATATAGATGTTTACCAAAAGTCAATAGTGGCAAAAATCATAAAAGTCTCAATTGCAGGGAATCTGTCACTAGGACATTCACTATTAAACCAGGCACAGTGCCTGAATGTATTGATACCTTTCACTTAGTAATCCATGGCTTTATTTCCGAGGAAAAGTACTTTCAACCCATATGCAAATGAGCAGTTAAGTGCACTAGGGTGGGCCCAAGCCACTCTGTGCACCCTTGCTCCTCCCTCTCCTTGATTGATGGGGCCAGGCAAGATGACTATCTAAAAACCTGGTACTGACCATTAGGATGGAGAAGGAGGGCTTGGCAGAGGAAGCAGAAGGAACAAGGGTGGACAAAGTGGCTTGGGGCTACCCTCAGTGCACCTTACAGCTCATTTACATGTGCATTAAAAGATTGATAACTAAGAGGCATCATTAGATTCAGCTGGCATTGTGTGTGGTTTAGCAGTAAATTTCCTGGTGACAGACTCCCTTTAAACTACATGGCAAATTATTGGTCAGTTACATTGGGTGCACTATGTAAAAATAGGCGTTTCAGTGGTTAAAATAATAAAAAATAAAAAAATAAAAATCATGCACTTGCACGCAATGCAGCAGGAGCGCAGGTCCTGTTGCATTTAATGAGGAGCAAGTGTCCCGCTCGTGCAAGTGTATAAGGTGTGTGTATGTGTATATATATTATTATTATTATTATTATTATTATTATATATATATATATATATATATATATATAGTATTACATTAGTAATACTGGGGGGGCGGGTTACTAATAGGGGGATTAATAATAATGGGGGCCACTAACAATGGGGGGCCATTAATGGTGAATTAATAATACTGGGAAGCTTTTTAGGGGGCATTAATCATACTGGGTGCACTATGGTGGGGGTTTGATGTCTAGAGGGCACTATAGGGATTATTATGTATACTGAGGGCACTGCAGGGGTTGGAATAAAAAAAACAACTGCCAATTAAATTCATAAATTTTTAATGGACGTTAAAAACTGATGCAAAATGGCTGTTAAAAATGGACAGAAAATGGTTGAACAAATGGTTGGAAATGGTCATGAAAAACTGACAGTGTGTCCGTTTTTAATGGCCATTTTTTTTTCACTATTGTGTGAATGTAGACTAAGATGATGATATTTTGTCTGCATGCAGCTGCCACAAGGTGGAGCTTAGGAGCACAAATGCAGATTTCTTACCAAGTTCAATGATAAGACACTGAAGGACAGTCTGGATGAGCAGACAGGTACACACAGACTCCACAAGATGCTGTTTTAGTGATCAGCATAGTGAACCAGCTTCTATTGTTTGGCTGGGTCCCCACGTGTAGTAAAATAGCATACACTTATTCCCCACTCAACTATTTTACAGCCCGTCATTTACTTACTAATGAGAAAATTGCATTTTGACAGTCCTCGTCCATGAGGAGCTCTATTAGGGAAGGTGATTTAATAAGAACCCATTAAAGGCGACTAAACCTTTTAATGCGCTTCATTTTTAGTACCACGTATTTAAAATCTACCCGTGTATTTTACAACACAGTCGAGGGGTAGTAATTATATGAAAAGTATTTCAAAGTTATTAAGCTTGTAAAAGTAATGTGCGCTATAGTATGCCTTGCCAAACCTGCAGGAAGAAAAAGCTTGGTGCACATAACAGTACATAAAGTGCAATGGCATTGAATTTGTCATACTTTACAGCGGATGATGGTCCTGAATTACGAATGCACTGGGTACCCCAATAAACAGGTTAATCTAGCATGCAATGAGACTGCCCACATACACCTCCACGCTGCCTCCATTTACCACCAGTTAGGGCCCATTCACACCACTGTATTTTTCTTTCCGCATTCGTTCAGCTTTTTTGCAGATCAGATGCAGACCCGTTCATTTCTATTGGACCGCAAAATCCACGGATAGCACACAGTGTGCTGCCCGCTTCCGTATGTCAGCAGAAAGGATAGAACATGTCCTATACTTTTCTTCAAAATGGCCCCATTCAAGTCTATGGTTCCCCAAAAATGCAGATTGCACATGGAATGTGTTCCGTACGTAATCTGTATTTTGCAGATCCGTGTCCGCAAACTTTAATGCCCTGTCATGTCACCTTTGAATCTTTATTAAAATGATAACTTCCGTTTTTTTGGCGGATCCACAAAATACAGAAGACATATGGAAACGTACATTTAGTTTTTTTATGGACATGCTGAAGATTTTGCTGAACAGCTGATCCAGATATTAGTAGACTGAAAATAACATATGGCTGTCTGAATGAGCCCTTAGGGTGGGTTCAGTGTAGCGTTAGGGATTTCGTTATGGCTTTACGTTACAACATGGTTATAACGGAAAATAACGGAATCCATAAAACGGAAGAACGGATCCGTTCTTCTGCCCTATAGACTTGTATTATGACGGAATGCCATTTTTTGCTTGCGGGGAAACAGTAAGCATAGAAATGGCAGCTGTGAGAAAAAAAAATGATCCCACAAGATAACCTTTTTAAGGTGCAGAGTCATTGGAGCAGATCAAAGTCCGGATGCCACACATGAACTCTCTGCAGCCATCAGAACATTTTTCAAAAAAGTCATTGACTGACATAGTTCACACCTTGGCACTGAGCTGATTAGGGTGGGTTCACACTAGCGTTAGGGATTCCGTTATGGCTTTCTGTTATAACATGGTTATAACGGAAAATAACAGAATACCCAGACAGAATGCAAAACGAAAGCCTTTAAAAGGCATTCCGTTTGCTTTCCGTCCTAATAGAAGTCTATAGGAATCAAAACGGATCCGTCTGGGTCCCGATAGGCAAGACGGAAAACAAAGTCCTGTCGACAGGACTTTGTTTTCCGTCTTGCATAACGGGACCCAGATGGAGGCAATCGCTTTAGCTTTTGCATAAGGTTTGCCTACTATAGAGGTCCTTACTATAGCATAGGATAATTTATTTCTAAAACAGGCTGCAGAAACATGTATATTTTTATGTTAATTTGATTGTATAAATACTGTATATATGCTAGATTTTCTTAATATGTTTTATCTTCCTAAAGTAACCTTTCCTGCAGTCCAAAAAATGGTGCTAGTATCCTCTGAGTATCCCGGAATGACCAAAAATGTAATGGAACTGCCGCCTGCCACTGATCTGGATAAGACCGTCACTGAACTCTCTGACTGGCTGCTACTGATTGATCAGATGCTCAAGTCCAACATCGTTACTGTTGGCGATCCTGATGAGATAAATACAACTATAGCACGAATGAAGGTAAGGATCAGAAGAAAAGCTTGGGGAAGATGTACATCCTCATTGGCTGCAGAGGATGTTGGTAAAAATCCCGGAAGCGAGCACTTCCGGGTTTTTTAGCAT